>NW_006399916.1:4431861-4438086 GCF_000299155.1 Elephantulus edwardii
TGAGAAGAATGGGAATCCCAGAAGACTTGATTGTGCTAATGCGAAACCTATACTTTGACCAGGAGGCAGTAGTCAGAACAGAACAGGGAAACACTGCATGGTTGAAAATTGGGAAGGGTGTGAGTCAGGGATATGTCCTATCCATACGTTTTCAACATGTATGCAGAACAGATCATCTGAGAGGCTGGGGTCTATGAGAAGAAATGTGGGGTCAGGATTGGTGGAAGATTTATCAATAATCTGTGTTGTGCAGATGACACAACCCTCCCTGATTGCTGAAACTGAGGAGGACCTGAAGCGCTTGCTGCAGAGGATCAAGGACTGCAGCCTTCAGTATGGATTGAGACTCAATGTCAAGAAAACAAAGATTCTCACCACTGGGCAGATTGGCAGCATCAGGATGGACAATGAAGAGATTGAGATTGTACACAGCTTTAGTTTGCTTGGCTCCATAGTCAACACTCTTGGCACCAGCAGCCAGGAAATTAAAAGATGCATGGCAATGGGAAAATCTGCTGTTAGGGATCTCTCCAAAATACTGAAGAGCCAATGATGTCACTCTGTAGACTAAGGTGCACCTAATATAGGCCATGGTCTTTGCAATCACTTGCTATGTGTCAGAGAGCTGGACAATGACTAGGGAGGACAGGAAGACAATTGATGCCTTTGAGCTGTGGTGCTGGAGAAGAGTATTGAGAGTACCATACACTGCTAGGAAAACAAACAGATTCATCCTGGAGAGGGTTAAACCGGGCTGCCCCTTGGAGGCAAAGATTCTGAGTCTCCGTCTAACATACTTTGTACATGTTGTAAGGAGAGACCGGTCCTTGGAGAGGGACATCATGCTTGGGAGGGTTGAGGGACAGTGCAAAAGGGGAAGATGCTCTATGAGGTGGATTGATTCAGTGACTGGGGTAATTGGGATGGTTGTGTCAGAGGTAGTGTGATTGGCACAGAACAGAGCAGGGTTTAGGACTGTTGTCCATAGGGTCACTGTGAGTCACAGGAGACTGGACAGCACATAACAACAATAACATATTGCCTTGGGCAAATCTACTGCCAAAGCCACTTTAAAATGTTAAGCAGTAAGGATTTTAGTTTAAAAACTTGGATATGCCCCATCCAACCCATCGTATTTGCACTTGTTTCACATGAAAGTTGGACGATAAATAAGGACGAGAGAAAGGATGCCTCTGAATGGTGGTGTTGGAGAAGAGTACTGAATATCCCATGGGCTACGAGATAACAAACAAGTCTGCCTAGGAGGAAGTGCAGCCAGAGTGCTCCTTAGAGGCGGGGAAGATGAAACTTCATTTCATACACTTTGGGCATGTCGTCAGGAGGGCCCGGTCCTTGAAGAGAGCTATCATGCTGGCAAAAATAGAGGGTCAGCAAAGGAGAGGAAGACCCTCAGTGATACGGATGGACACAGTGACAACAACAACGGGCTTTGAGCATAGCAGAGACGACGAGGACAGTGCAGGATTGAGTCGGGTTCTGGTCTGTGGTACCGGGGTTGCTCTGAGACAGAGCCAAGTCGACCTAACAACATCACATCCATTTCTAGGGAGTGCTGGTAACAGGGCTGGGTAAGCAAGTGGCTAAGAATCAAAATGCTGGACATTCCAACCCCTTACTGGCGCGTTAGAAGATAATTTGACAATATACTCCCGGAAAATCAGCCATCAGAAAGACTAACGGGCAGAGTTCTACGTGGCACACACGGGTCATGAGGAGTTGATTTCAGGACCAGAAACTAGTTTGGTTCTGTTTCCAAAATGTTTTCACCCAACAAACTCTACCCAATAAACTTCCAATTTCTCTCTCCCCATCCCCCAAGTCCTCATAACCATTAATTAGCTTTTGTCCTGCAAAATTTACCTGTTATTGTTGTTGTTGTTAGGTGCCATCAAGTTGGAATTGACCCATAGCTCACCCTCCAGCGGGTTTTCAGAGGCAGGAAATCAGGAGCAGGTTGTCCATCCTTCTCCCTTGGAGCAGGTGGTGGATTTGAACTTCATACCTCTGCGCTGGTAGATCAGATCCTTTGGTATCTGACATGGTTCACCACACACTGTTTTCAAGGTTCTCTTTGTATTGTTGTTGTTAGGTGCTGCGGAGTTGAGCATGACTCATAACAACAGATCTGAACCCTGTCCTATCCTGTGCCACCCTCACACTGTCTGACATACTTGCTCCCACTGTGGCAGTCAGTGTCAATCCATCTGAGTAAGGGTCCTCTCTTTTGCCGCTCCTCCACCATTCCAAGTATGATGTCCTTCTCCAGTGAACAGCCCCTCCTCGCAACATGCCCAACGGATGTGAGATGAAGCTTTGCCATCCTTGCCTCCAAGGAGCACTCTGGTTGTACCTTCTCTAAGACATGTCTGTCTGTTCTTTTGGCTATCCACGGGATCTTCAGCACTCTTCTTCAATGTCACTACCAAGGTAAGGGCCTTCAAAGTGGCATCTTTGCTCTTTTTTTTTCTTTTCTCAATACAGATACCAAATTTATTTATTCAAGGAGATTGAAGGGAAAATTGTAAAGTTTATTTGGAGAGCAAAGAGACTTCAAATAAGCAAAGCACTTCTGAAAAACAAAAATGAAGTGGAAGGCATAGCACTCCCTGACCTCAAAAACCACTACACAGTGGTAGTAACCAAAACAAGTGTGGTACTGGTACAATGACAGGCACACAGACCAATGGAACAGAATCAAGAACTCAAAAATAAACCCAGCTATCTATGGTCAGCTGATATTGTACAAGAAACTAAAACCTATCGAATGGGGAAACGACAACCTCTTCAACAAATGATGCTGGCAAAACTGGACTGCTACCTGCAGAAAGCTGAAATAAGACCCATATCTCACGTCATACACAAAAATCAACTCAAAGTGGGTCAGAGACCTGGAAGTAAAGCCCCCCCAAAAAAGCTCATCAGAGAAAAACTGGGGCATCTTTGCTCTTTAACACCTTCTTTTAAGAAGCCTCCTGCAGCAAATGTGTCACATGCAATATGTAGTTTGATTTTTTTTTCACCGCTACTCCCAAGATTATTGACTGTGGATCTAAATAAAATCAAACCCTTGATAATACCAAATTATTTGTGACTAAGTAACATTCCATTGTCTAGACATCTGTTCAGCCAGTCGTCTGCTGGAGGACCCTTGGGTTGTTTTCACTTCCAGCTACGGTGGAGAAATGTGCAGTGAACACTGGTCTAACGCATCTGTTTGCATCCTTGCTTTCATACTCAGGTGTACATCTAGGAGAGGAATTGCTGGGGATGTGTTAGTTCTCTGCTCATCCAAGCTTGTCACACCATGACTTGTGTGTTGCTGTGACTCTGGTATGGTGTCTGGAACACCAGCAAGGCCATCCTTGGTGGACAAGTTTCAGCAGCACGTCCAGACTAAGACAGGCCGGGAAGACAGGTTACCTGCTTCTGAAAGCTTGGCTAATAAAATCCCAGGGGTCCCAACAGACCTTGGTCTGGGACAGTGCTGGAAGATGAGCTCCCACGGGCAAGGCCACACAAAACACAGGAGGCTCACAAACACCCACAGTCGTGAAGGTGGGGCAGCCTGGCCCATGTCCACTCTGTTGCACATGGTTGCTGTTGGATGCTGGTGAGTCGGAGCAACTCATAGCTGAACCTCCAGCGAGTCTCGAGAGGTAATAAATGGCATGGAAGGAATGTGGTTTCTCTTTTGGAGCTGCAGTGGATTCACACAGCAACCCTTGTGTTGAAAGCACAGCTCCTTACCCACTAGGCCACCAGAACTTTCTGTTACACATGGCGTCACCACAAACTGGAAATTCAGTGGTAACTAACAATGGCAACATGACAAATCTTTTCTTTAAAAAAAAGTCTTGAAAACCAGTATTAGAAGAACTTTCAGGTCTTCTGTTACTTTTACTCCAGTAGCCTGTATCCTCCGGGCACTGACCATTTAAGGAATCCTGCTGGACAGGGCAGGGGACGCTTGCCTGACCTCACTGGGTCTGGGAGCCCAGCCACGCAGTCAGCAACCGCTCATGATCACATGATCAGCCTCTGTCCACCACACATGTGCTGACGGATCTAGACCTGCCTGCTCCCATGGCCGTCTCCTTTCATCAACCACAGCCGACGGGGCAGGACATCCCCGAGGGCATCCCGCTCAGATACTGACTGGGTGAATCCCCTCGGCTGAGAAGAGAAGCCAGCTAACTACCCCGAAGAAAGTTAGCTGCCACACCCCCACGGGGCACAGTCTAGTCCCAGCCTGCTGTGAGGAGGGACCTGGGCCCAGTTTATTTGCTTTTTTACTAGAAGGTACCCCTGGCTGGGGCCGGCAGCCAGCCCTGATGCTATGTGAAAGGCTGCCCAGCTCGAGTCCACGTGGTGGAGTTCCCTCCTGTAAAAAAGGGACCATCAGCCCACAACCCAGAGACCAGCAGTCCTTGCAAACCCATGGTACAGTCTCTGATGGCCAGGTCCCCAGGGGCCCAGTGGACTCCATGGCAATAGTTCCCCTCTAGTTCCTATGACCTGTCTCAAAGGAAAGTCAAACAGGGCCTCTGGAGATGTCCTTTCAGGAGAAACAAAGAAGGGAGCATGCCAGAGCTCCCTCAAGCAAAACAAGAAATAAGGGAGAGCTCTTGCTCTCTGCAGAGGAGTTCAAGAAGACTCTTAGAATGAGTGACTTCAATTTATTTTATTCTCCTTGGGTACCAGTGCCTCTTCTGATCTAGAGCTGTTTCTATCACCAGCTGTAAAGCTACAGAGATGCACACTTTCAGACTGCAAAGAGCTGCTGCCATGCCTCCTGGCAGTGCCAACGCCTCTCCTTTATCTGCTCAGCTTGAGGCCTCCCTGGAGGCGAGGGCCTCCCTGGAGTCCAGCAGCAGTTTTATTCTGCCGGTCACAGGCTTCGGAGCAGGGTCTGGCCATCCTCTGGAAGGGCCAGGGATCAAGAAAGCATGAGACACGTCTAGGGAATGGTCAGGGATGTTCCTGGAAGGTCAGTCGGGATGGACGCCTACCTGAGGTTTGGGATAAAGGGAGAGGGGAGAGGTGAAATAAGGGGTTTAAAGGGACCCAGAAAAAAAAGCAGAGGCTTTCCAAGGAAGGTGAGATGTGCCCCGGGACAAGACCACAGGGAGAGAAGGAAAGTCACAGGCAGCCTCCACTCTCTTGGGTTTGAAAAAGCAGCCTGGCCATGCAGCTTTTAAAGCAGGGTCAGTCCTGGCCACCGCCCAGCCTCCTGAGAGGAGCATGTCAAGGGAGGAGGTGCCAGCAGGGCTGTGTGCAGCTGTGCACAGGGCAGGCCACCTGGGAGCAGTGCTGCTGAACCCGATGGACACACAGCCAGGTCACACTGCTGAGGGACAGCCGCGAGTGTGCTCGGTGGTCACAGCAGCTCCACTCACTGCAGCCACGGGCACAGCCTCTGTCCGCCTTCGAACTCTGAACACAAACCAGACTGTGTTCACCTTTGCCAGGCGATTCTGGCTCATTGGGTGTTAGATGGTTTATTGTCGGGGAGACGGAGCATGGCTGCCCTGTTCCCAGACTGTGGGCTTAGTTCCCCAGTGACCTCTACGGTCCCACTGATTTCATAGTATGAAAAAGTGTTCATACAAAATACATATAATCACTTCACCAAAGAAGACATTCAGATGGCCAATAAGCACATGAAGAAATGTTCAAAATTTCTAACTCTAAGAGAGATGCAAATCAAAACAAGTATGAGATATCATCTCACCCCAGTCAGAATAGCAAAATTTAACAGAACAGCTAGCAACAAATATTGGCGAGGTTGTGGAGAAACTGGAACCCTTATTCACTGTTGGTGGGAGTGTAAAATGGTGCAACCACTGTGGAAGGCGGTATGGCGCTTTCTCAAAAAGTTGCAAATAGAGATACCATTTGACCTAGCAGTTCCACTACTGGGAATATATTCCAAAGAGACCATACTGACAATCCAAGCAGATATATGCACACCCATGTTTATCACAGCTCTGTTCACAATAGCAAGGAGTTGGAAACAACCCAGGAGCCCATCAACAAATGAATGGATAGAGAAGCTGTGGTATATTCACACAATGGAATACTACACTTCATTGAAAAACAAGAAACTCATTCAATTTTATTCAAAATGGGTGAGCCTGGAGGACATTATGCTGAGTGAAATATCTCAGTCGCAAAAGGACAAATATTGCATGATGCCACTGCTGT
>NW_006399916.1:4440226-4453574 GCF_000299155.1 Elephantulus edwardii
GCGGGGAGAGAAGTGCAGCAATGAATGAATGGAAATCCAAATTCTCTGTAAATGTTCATTAAAATTATTAAAAAAAATATTAAAAAATGTTACAAGGTAAATTCAGTTATTCATTAAAATTGATGAGTAAATTCCTAAGAACACAATCTGGGAAGATCATTCCCACCCCCCCCATACCCCGTACACACAGTTTGGAAGCATCAGTGTTTGGGGATCACTTTCATTCATTCACTGAAGCAGTATTATTTATCCAGTACTTCCTTGAGTTGAGCACTCAGTTCTGGTGAGAGACAGTCAAGTGAGGAGAGAGACAAGAGACACAGTCACAGTGGAGACCTGGGACAAGATATACCCCAGGAAACCAGAGCTGAGATACGAATGGAGATATATACACTGATGTTCATCACAGTGCTATTCACAATAGCAAGAAGATGGAAGCAACCCAAATAAATGCCCATCAACAAATGAAAGGATACAGAAACTATGGGACATCCACGCAATGGAATAGTATGCAGTTCTGAAGAACAATGAAGTATTCGTAAAACACATCTTAACATGGGAGATCTCTAGAGAGCATTATGCTGAGTGAAATAACTCAGTCACATAAGGACAAATACTGCTATTATAAGACCGCTGTTGTGAAAATGATAGCGAGCTCTGGTGGCTTAGTGGCAACGAATTGCACTGCCAGCACCAAAGTATGTGGTTCAAATCCACCAGCTTGTTCCATGGAAGAAAGATGAGCAATCAACTCCCATGCAATTTACTGCCTGTGAAAACCCACTGAAGGATCAGATATGGGTTGGTTCTGACTTGAATGTATACAACAATAACATTGTAAAAATAGGACGATACCTGAGCAAGATATGTATAAATGTTCAAAAGGGCAAGGGAGGAGCAGAAGAAGAAGAAGAGAGAATAGGGATAATCATTAGGATAGCAGAGGTTAGTGGACGGATGAAAATGGTGAAGGAAAAAAGAGAGATGCAGTGGGGTGATAAAAGACATAGAGGAACAATAATGATATAAAACGCCATGTAGAGAATGACTGCATAAAACACAGTGTACATGAATGAAACACAATGTATTTGATTATATAAAATACCGCACACATGAAAAAGCTTGAAAGAAAAGCCATGGGGCACACTAAATGTGGTGAGATGAGCTTCATCTAGCTCACTTCTGAACAGAAATCAGAAAGAGGAGCAGGAATTACCTGAGAGGAGGAGGGTGGGGGAGGAGTCCCAAGGCTGGAGGGGACAAGGACTTTCAAGAAGACAGAAGAAGGTAGTTCAAAGAGCAGTAGGCAGACTGGAGCTTGAGCTGGCTGAAAAGGGAAGTTGAAATTGACCATACAGAATGCAGAAACCACTTGAGGACACAGTGGTTGTTGGCAAGTCAGTGCAGGGTTCTCAGGACGGGATGTGGTTTGTTTTTAAAGTGACTCCACACTCAGCAATTCCACTCCCAGCTGTAAGTGCAAAATAAATCTGTTGTTGTTGTTGTTATGTGCCATTGAGTTGACTCCAACTCAGAGCGACCCTATCCATGTACAACAGCTAAAACCTGCTCTATCTTGAGTCAATTTCATCGTCTCTGACACAGCTACCCCCATTACCCCAGACACTGAGTCAACCCATCTCATCCAGGGTCTTCTTCTCCTGCACTGTCTCTCCACCCTTCTAAGCATGATGTCCCTCTCCAAGGACTGGTCCCTGCTTATAACATGCCCAAAGTATGTGAGACAGAGCTTCAAAACCCTTGCTTCCAATGAGCAGCCTGGTTTCACCCTCTCTAGGATGGAGTGTATTTTGTATGTTCAATCAGACATGTGTATAACAATGGCTGTGACAGCTCAAGTCATAATAACTAAGAGGCATCCCAGGCGCCCACTTGCAAATGAGTGAATAAATCAAATGTGGCAAACACATTCAACAGAATAGTATTCACCCAGCAGAACCAAGCCTGCCAAATGGCATAGCATGGATGAACCTTGAATAGATGATGCTGATCGAAATAAGTCAGCCACAAAAGGGCACATCCTGTGTGATCCCACTTCTGCGGGATACAGAGAAGAGAAAAACAGAGGCTGAGGAAGATTCGTGGTTACCAGGAGTTGGGGGCAGTGGTGGGAGGAGAGAGCAGGGTTATGACTGAGGGGGACTGAGTTTATGTTTAGAGTGAGAAAAAACTTTTGAAAATACTCCTGGTGTAGTTGGTACAGGATGGGGAATGCTTTATAATGTCAGTGAGCTGTCCATCCAGCTGGCACAGGAGGAAATTGCCCCTCCTTCTCCAGCACAGCATCTGGGAGATTCAAACTGTGTGCCTTTAGGATTGCAGCACAGAGATCCCTCACAGTAAAACTTTTAAAAAAAGGACTACTCTAACCACGTTTTTGAAGAAGAGAGGCACAGACGTGAAAACACTAAGGGGCCTGCGTGTAGCGCCTGCGGTGGAGACATGCAAACCCCATGGAACACACTGCACTCTCTGGCACCACCTATGGCTTGGTTAGAGGGAGGGGAGGTGTAGGTGGGTTGGAATGCAAAGTCACTTGGGTCGCAGGAAGCAAATATAGTGCTACACAGTGGAAGGTCTTCTCTGGATGAAGGACCCTCATTTTGCTGCTAGACTCTCAGAGCGGGCAGCCTGAGGATCACTGTTGCGAGGCCTCGGCTGTTCTCTGGTTTCATTCTCCAGGATTGGAACCCCGCCTCTAGGAGTGAAGCCCTCATTCCTCTTGTCTGCCTGGGACTCCACCTCTCAAAGTCCTGGCAGCAATCCTTCCTGAGGACACCCTTCTCTTATCTTACTCTGTTCTCTCAATTATTGCATGCAAGTCGGGATTTGCAATCTCCTCTTTGTTCCAAGCTGCCCATCTGTTCCAGGTTGTACACGTCCATTTAGGTTGGGCAAAGCAGACTAAGAGTTCCATCATGTGAATTCTTTCTTATTGCTCCCTCGTTGGAACCACCCTATGGCTGACCCTCCTGTGGGTCTTCAGAGATTGTAAACTGCACTAGAGGGGACTGCCCATTTTCCTTGGAGCAGCTGGTGGACTTGAACCTCCTGCCTTTGAGTTGTTAGTGCAACTCCTTAACCACTAGGTCACCAGAGCTCCCTGACTCTATAGCCTGTAGTTTCATCACTACCCTCTAGGATCTTAATTAACACATCTCCAGCGGCTCATTGTCCAAATTCTCATCGCATGAGGAAGACTCAGCTCTGGTAGCCTAGTGGTAAGGAGTTGTGCTGCCAGCCTAAAAGTATGAGGTTCAAATTCATCAGCTGCTCTGTAGGAGAAAGATTGGTATTCTCCTGTGTGATTTACTGGCTCTGGGTCAGCTATGGGTCAGTTCCGACTGAATGAAGCAAAAACAATGAGGGAGGCAGGGTCAATTCCGAATGTGCGTCATGCTCAAGCACCACCCATCTGTCGGCGTGTGCCAGTGCACTGCTGTGATGCCAAACAAGCTTCACTGGAGCTTCCAGACTACAATGGAACTAATTCTGCAACAACTTCCAAAACGGGTGGTTTTCGTTGTCAGGTGCCACTGAGAAAAGTATGCCTCCTAGTGACATAATCAACAACAGAGCCTTTCCTGTGACATCCTCCTCACTGCGCTATCCTGGAGTGCATCCTTAGAGCAAGTGAGAAACCCTGCAGACCACCAGGGTCCCATCTGACCCTTGGGACAGGCTGGCCTGGAGCCAGGGCGTGCTGCTTCTTCCTGTGCACTAGCTCATGCTTGGGGGTGGCCAAACCACACCATGGGGCCTAGCCACACTGTTGCTTCAAAGTGGCTTTGTGTTGTGGCCAAGGGGTGTCCCCAACCTTCTCAGGGCAATTGATATGAGGCAGCCCAAACCCAGGATTTCCCATTTCCCCCTGTGCGCTACAGCAATGTTTTAAAATCCCACATAGGGTCACTATGAGTCACAAACAACTCAATGGCACATAACAACAAACAACCAGCATCATTAATTGGTGAGCTCTGACAACTACTGTAGGTGAAAGCTGGTGTTTTATACACAGCCCTTGGTACCTTGTCAGCTAACTTGTGAGAAGAGGAGGTGGATGAGGGGGTGTGAGGCGGCCAATCTCTCCCTTCACTCCTCTTCCTATGTTTCCAGACCCAGGCGAGGGAAGGGGATGAGGAGGAGGTATCCTGACAATCTGTTTACTTCCCATCTCCAATCCATCAAACATTTACATTCTTCACTTGAAGAAGCCTAGAGCTCCTGCGCAGAAGCCTCAGGAACCCCACCCTCAAGCCCAGCAGACAACAAGCCCAAATGAACCAACGGATTCAGCCTTTCAAAACCCCTCCCTGTTCCTAACTGCTAAAACCTGAGCTCAAACTCCATCCCCCGCAGGGCCTGAACCTTAAGGGCGGAAACATGCTTATCTGAGCAGACAGATCTCCCGAGTTTCCAACCTCAACAAAACCAGAAGCGGTCTCTGGGAAAGTCTCATTCAGTCCAGACTTTTTATAGAGGATAGGGTGGCTGCTAGGAGAGGGCAACGGTGTAGAACTCCGGGCGTGGGGGCGACGGTGTGAAAGCCAGCAGGAGTTAAGTGCTGTTGAGAGTTGGAAGAATCTAGAATCCAGTCCCTGTTGCTCACACCACAGTATTCTGCAGGCCATTCACATCAAAGCCTTCCACATGTGGGGCCTCCCTCTTGGCTCTGTGGATACTGAATACAATACAGCGCCAGGGGCCATAGTGAGGATCACAGAAGAAGGAAATAAATTTTTTTAAACGGAGAGATAAGGCACGTGAGTGGGGAGAAGAAAGAGGCCTAGGAGGAAAAGAAATGGAACCCACCCGGCATGCTTTTCTGCTGGAGAGGTCTGCTGGACTTGTTCCAACCTGGCACACCAGGTCTGGACAAAAGCGACTGGGGTCAGAAAAAGGAGCGCATCTGGGTACATGGGGAGGAGTCGGTGACCTACAGGCGCTCTCGGGAGGGAAAGTCTCCACTGTACCTGAAGCCAGGGATTCCGGCAGGGCCCAGGGCCACCTTACCTGGGCGCATGGGGTCCTCCAGGGAAGCCATGGGGGTGCTGGGGATAATGCACACCCGGGCAGAGCTGGGCGCCCCGAACGTGGGCGGAGAGCAGCGGCGAACACACCAGGTGGAAAGTCCTGAGTCCACGTTCTCCCAGCGCCTGAGCTGGCTCTCTGGGGCCACAGCTCCTCCGCTCGCCAGCTCCCGCCTCGTCCTCACTTCCTGCTCTGGCAATGTGCAAAGCCCCTCGGCCTGCGTCCGCGTCCCTCCCCAAGAGGCGCGGGCGGAGCCTGGTGGGAGCACGGCAGGTGTCCAGTGCCGCGGCGACTGGAGCGCTGGGGCGGGTCCCCTCGCGGGAGGCGCTCCTGACTCTAGTGCTCTGCAGTCTCCGGCGGCGGCGCGCGCTCTGGTGGGACCCAGGACTCGGGCGCACTGGCCTGGGCGAGATGCCCACGGCAATCTGATAGTTGAGCCTCTTCCTGATTTTTCAGGCTGTGAGCGTGCAGCGGCATGATGGCACACGCTCATAATTTCTGTTTGGATTCTTCTTAGGCGCTGGTTATTACCGATCTGGAGGTAGAAGGCGAGGTGCCATAGAAGACCGCGGCAGAAACGCAGGGCGCACATAGCTCAGCTAGAAAGGAGTCTCCCGCTCTCTCCGAAACAATGAACTTTTTAAAAAGCGAGTTTCCTTTAAAAGTGACCTTACCTCAGTTATTTAAGTGAGCACCGACTCAAGTCGTATATTAATAGATATTAAGAATACATTTTCTTTTTTTTTTTAAGAATACATTTTCAATTGTCGTTTAACTAAACTTTTTCTCAACCTTAAAGTTACCAGACATTGGGCAATTTAATAGAAATCTTTGACAGGTTTTTAAAAAATAATCTCCATTTCTGTTCATACGTAAAGACCGAAAGACAAAAATCAGTTTGAAAACGACAGATCTCAGTGTACAATGTATCATACAAGAGCCAAAAGAGGACTAAAAACCACTTTAAAGTCATTGCCAAGTTGGCGGTTTTCAGAGGCTGTAAGCGGCACAGGAGAGGGCTGCAGCCTTCTCCCTCACACCCACAAATAGGAGTCCTTCTGGTTAAAGCTCAGTTCTGACAAGTACATGAACACAGTAACGAGTATGCTACCTTACCCTCCTGGTGTGCTGGGGGCTGCCTGGCTCCTCTGCCTGTCTCTTTGGTGGTCCGGAGACCCATGGCCCTCTTCGGATGAGCCCTGAGTTTCTGAGTCAGCCACTCCAGAAGCCAGTGGTTCGGTGAGCTGCTCTCCAGATGAAAGTCTGGGAAATTTGTGGGTGGGAGGCTACACTTCCTCTTGGTGGGCCTCCTCACAGGAAGAGGAACATTTTTAAAGTGCTTTTTCTCTTGAATCTTCTTTGTGGTTTGTTTCGTAGCCCTTTCTGTACTTCTGGTGTAGGTGAAATGATTTCCGAGGTTGGTCATCAGGAATCATACATCAAGTGAAGCTAGCAAGTTAGTTCCATAGCCGCCAAGTGTTTGTTTTGAAGGATGTGCTCTGGTGGCTTAGTGGTAAGGCATTGCGCTGCCAACCCAGTCGTAAACAGTTCAAATCCACCAGCTGATCCTCGGGAGAGGGAAAAAAAATGCTGTCTAAGCTCTTGCTTCAGAAGGTCAAGGACTAGAGCCTTCAATATGGATTGAAGCTCAACATCAAGAAAACAAAGATTCTCACCACTGGGCCAATTGGCAGCATTATGATAGATGGTGAAGAGATTGAGATTGTTAACAGATTTGCTTGGCTCCACAATCAACACTCTTGGTACCAGCAGCCAGGAAATCAAGAGATGAATTGCATTGGGAAAGTTGGCTATCAGAGACCTTTCCAGAGTACTGAAGAGCAATGACATCAATCTGGAGAATAAGGTGTGCCTGATCCAGGCCATAGTCTTCGTAATTGCTTGCTATATGCCAGAGAGCTGGACAATGACTAGGGCTGATAGAAAGAGGATTGATGCCTTTGAGTTGTGATGCTGGAGAAGAGTGTGACTATACCGTGGGTGGCTAGGAGAACAAACCAGTTTGTCCTAGAGCTGGTGAAGATAGGCTGCTCCTTGGAGGCAAGGATTCTGAGGCTTCGTCTGACATACTTTGGGCATGTTGCAAGGAGGGACTGGTCCTTGGAGAGCGGCATGATGCTTGGAAGCATGGAGGGACGGAGAAAGAGAGGAAGACCTGTCACCGACCACCCGACCACGGTCGTGACAAGAAACTCAAGGGGTTTCTTGGTGAAGAGCAGGTGAGGGACGAATTCGGCGAAAATGAGAGTCTGCACACCAGGATGATGTAGAGAGCTCTGATTTATTATGCTAAAAGCTTGCTTTTTATACATTTAAACTTGTTTAAACTTGACTTATAGCCAACATTTTGGAATTAAAAAACCAAAAAAAAATTTTAACAAAAAGAAAGTATTTTCTATTACTAAATAATAGCATCAGCTATTAAACATTCTTTGAACAAGAAACACAATGACCTTATGTTGGTCATCTGCTAGACAATGGTTAATGGTTTACATTTCACTTCCTTTCCTCTCCTACTTTGTGTCACTGTATTTTAGCCACCTTTGTTTTTACCTTTATACTCATATTTGTACTGTACCTAACGAATCTTAACATCTATTTTCTTACACTCTGGACCATTCCTATGTTTAACAATAGCTTTTGCAACTTGTTTCATAAGATTTTAATTTGTTTCTGTTTGGCAATGTGCACTTAACTTGTTTTTACCAAGTTAATTTGTAATATTCAATTCTTTTTCCTTGGCATACAAAACGTCTGTATAAGGAAGAGGTACTGGTGTTGGAGTTGGCAGGACATATGGTCCTTTATAAGTACTTTCTTCCCACCACCTGTTATTTATCTGGTAATATTTCCTATTTCTTAAAGAGACCTTTACTTTTAGAGAAGTTTGTCTTTTGAGTCTTTTCTTAAACCTCTCTGTTTTATTCTCATTAACTATGGCTTTCTGCTGTTAAAACTAGTCTAAACTTTCTCTTAATATACAATTACATTACTAAATATGAGTTGCAAGTATCACAAAAGAGGAATTAGATACATACTCAAAGATCATATTCAAAATTATACTTTTAAGAACAATCTCAATTTCTTTTATATTTTCATCTTGTATGTTATCATTTCCAGGAACATCAAATGGTTCCTGATTAAGGACTTTAGTTAAATCTTTATCCCAGTTCTGGTGAAGTTCCCTTGATTTTTCCCCAGAAACTCCCATTCTTATCCTAGAAGCAACTTAATTTCCAGAGGTTTCCCGGGATTACGAAGACCCATCTGTAACAAATATCCAGGCATCAGCCCACTCACAAGCACAGGGCTTGCAAGATTCCCTCTTATGCTATCCTT
This sequence comes from Elephantulus edwardii, assembly GCF_000299155.1. Taxonomy (NCBI): domain Eukaryota; kingdom Metazoa; phylum Chordata; class Mammalia; order Macroscelidea; family Macroscelididae; genus Elephantulus; species Elephantulus edwardii. The sequence goes on from NW_006399916.1 coordinate 4,448,639, forward strand.
GAGGTCAGAGACCCCGTACAGGCACGGACGACCCATTTTGTCACACAGGCGTCGTGGCCAGAGAGGACAGCGAGGCAGGTGTGGCAAAGACCCTCGATGAGATGGACTGATACAGTGACTGGGGTAATGAGGGTAAGTGTGTCAGAGACAATGAGGTTGGCACAGGATAAGCAGGTTTCAGGGCTGTTGTACATAGATAGGTCACCACTGGGCCATCTCACCACTGGGCCAATTGAAAGCATTATGATAGATGGTAGAGACTGAGACTGTTAACAGATTTAGTTTGCTTGGCTCCACAATCAACACTCTTGGTACTGGCAGCCAGGAAATCATGAGTTGCATTGGGAAAATCTGATGTCAGGGACTTCTCCAGAGTCCTGAGCAGTAACAACATCAGTCTGGACACTAAGGTGCACCTGATCCCGGCCATAGCCTTCACATTTACTTGCTATGTGTCAGAAAGCTGGACAATGACTAGGGATGACAGAAGGAAAACTGATGCCTTTGAGCTGTGGTGTTGGAGAAAAGTATTTAATATACCCTTGGACTGCCAGGAGAACAAACAGGTTTCATCCTGGAGAGTGTGGAACTAGGCTGCTCTTTGGAGGCAAGGACTCTGAAGCTTCGTCTGACATACTCTGGGGATGTTGCAGGGTGGGATGAATCCTGAGAGAGGGACATCATGCTTGGAAGAGTGGAGGGACAGCGCAGAAGAGAAAGAGCCTCGATGAGGTGGATTGATTCAGTGACTGGGATAATAAAGGTAGGTGTGTCAAAGACAATGAGGTTGGCACAGGATAGAGCAGGTTTCAGGACTATTTGTACACAGGGTCGCTATAAGTCACAAATGACTTGATGGCACATAACAACAAACACCACCACCAATCTCCATTTTATCAAACAGATAAAATCCTGCAGATGTTGACCTTAAACTTTCTTGCTTTTAAGGTTTATCAGGAAGGAGTTAGATCCTTTCATTTCATTTTCTGGCACTTCACTTTTATATATGTTGCAGCTTTACCTTTATTGGTTTCTTTTTAATTTGGGGTTGGGTTTTTTTTTAACTCTCCTATGCCCCTTGTGAAGTACAAAATGTGTATAAATGCCTCAATTATGGCCAGTATTCATGAGATTTCTGAGCCTGTAAACCCTAATGGGTGGAGATAGCCCACCTTTTTCTCTTAGAGCAGCAGGCGGATTTGAAGCACTGGAGCTGCCTGACCTTTGGATTAGCAGTGCCACTCACTGATGATCTGTCACCAGTGCTCTCTTTAGCCCATAAAGCTCAAAATCATTGACATAACATCAGAACCAACTCATACCTGACCCTTTCTCATTTCCAAGGCTATAAATCACATGAGAGGAAATTTCGCTTCTTTCCCCTCAGAGCCAGCCGATTCAAACCTCCAAAAAGAAGCAATCTTTGGGTTACCAGGACAACTTCCTATAGACAACACAAGCAGAGCTCCCTCTCCTAAGTGGAAGGCTTTAACAAACACAAGTTTATGGGGGTGGGGAGGTTCAGATTAAGAGACTAGCAGTCCAAACTCAGGTTTGCTGCAGAAGGTCAAGGACTGTGGTCTTCAATATGGATTAAGGCTCAACATCAAGAAGACTAGGATTCTCACCACTGGGCCAATTGGCAGCACCATGATGGATTGAGAAGAGATGGAGGTTGTTAACAATTACAGCTTGCTTGGCTCCACAATCAGCACTCTTGGCACCAGCAGTCAGGAAATAGAAATTTCATTAGAGAAGTCTGCCATCAGGGACCTCTCCATAATGCTAAAGAGTGAAGACGTCAGCCTAGGGACAAAGGTGCACCTGATCCAGGCCATGGTCTTCGCAATTACTTGCTATGCATCAGAGAGCTGGACAATGACCAAGCATGACAGAAGAAGAATTGATGCCTTTGCATAGTGGTGCTGAAGAAGAGTCTTGAACATACCACAGACTGACAAGAGGAGAAAAAGGTCTGTATAGGAGAGGGTGATACCAACTTTCTCTTGGAAGGCAAGGATGTTGAAGCTCCATCTCACATACTTTGGGCAAATGGTCAGAAAGGACCAGTCCTTAGAGAGGGATATCATACTTGGAGGGACACCACAGGAGAGGAAGACCCCAGATGAGATGGACTGACACAGTAACTGGGGTTATGGGGTTTGGTGTGTCAAAGACAGTGAGACTGGTTCAGTATAGAGCAGGGTTAAAAGCTATTGTGCATATGGTCACATAATAACAACAATCCTAGTGGAATACTATGTGCTGTCAAGTTGAAACCAACTCATAGGTGACCCACAGCAGGTTTTCAGAGGCTATGTATTGCATGGAAGGAGACTGTCCCTCTTGTTCCCACAGAGCTTTGTGTCTGTATCTTGGCAGTGCAACCCCTTACCCACTATGCAACCAGCACTTCTTTAGTATTTTTACTTTTAAATTTAGGTGAAGGTTTACAAATCATGTTGGGTTTTTTATGCAATCATTCATAGACTTTCTGTCTTATAACATTAATTGCCATTCATACATGCGGTTAATTTATTATGATGTCTAATCAACCCCTTCTTCACAGACTTCAGCTTCTTGAGTAATTTGCCCAGCATACAGATTTTATAGGTATGGAGAGAGAATACAATCCTGATGTAATCCCTTCTTAATTTTAAACTATGTAGTGCTCCCTTGCTCTGTTCACACAACAGCCTCCTCATCTTGATATAAGTTTTACATAAGCACAATTAAATGCTCTAGGATTCCTGTTTTTCTCAACGTTAGCCATAACTTGTTATGATCCACATACTCAAATGCCTTTGCACAGTCACTGAAGCATAAATGGACATTCTTCTGATACTTTTTGCTTTCAGCCAGGACCCATCTGACAGCAGTGATATTCCTGGTGTCACAGCCTCTTCTAAACTTACCTTGCACTTCTGATAGTTTCCTATAAATGTACTATTCTAGCCGTTTTTATAATTATATCTATGAAAAAGAATGTGATATCAGGATTGGACAAAGACTCATCAATAACCTTCATTATGCATATAACACAATCTTGCTTGCTGAAGAGGACTAGAAGCACTTGCTGCAGAATAAATACTGCAGCCTTCAATATGGATTGCATCTCAGCATCAAGAAAACAAACATTCTCAACATTAGCCCAATAGGCAACATCAAGATAGATGGAGAAAAGATTGAAATGGTCAACAACATCATTTTACTTGGATCCACAATTAATACACTTGGTACCAGAAGTCAGGAGATCAGGAGATATATTGCATCAGCAAAGTGTGGAATCAAGGACCTCTCCAAATTACTGAGGACCAATGTTGTCTGTTTGAGGACTAAGGTGCACCAGATACAGAACATGGTCTTTTCAATCACTTGCTGTGCATCTGAGAGCTGGACAATGACTAAGGATTACAGAAGAAGAATTGATGCCTTTGAGCTGCATGGTATTGTAGAAGAGTACTGAATATCCCATGGATTGCCCACAGAACAAACAAATACGTCTTGGTGAAGGTGCAGCCAGAGGTGCTCCTTGGAAGCCAAATCGATAAAGCTTTTTCTCACATACTTTGGGCATGTTGTTAAGACACTCTCATTTCATGCAATCAAATGGGGTCAATGCCATACCTGAATCTAGGAGTTAGCAGGAGACTCTGGAATGGTCTTTCATCGTATTACTAGAATCAGTCAAAGAGCCAGGGTGATACCTTGGAATTGTTTTAAAAAATGATCTCTAAATAACTAGCTCGAGGCCACTGTGGTGGTCATTGGTGCAAGAAATAAGACAGAGCAAAGAGTTTACGCAGGTCCACATTATACAGAACCATTAGTGTCAGACAAAAGCATTTTGAATGAATATTTTTTTTCCAGGTGATAGGAAGCCACTATTTAAAAGTACTGAAGAAAATTGGTGTTTTTAGAGGATTATCAGTCTGGCAGCTGTGTGTAGGATACAACTGAACAAAATGAGAGTGAAGGCCAAGAGATCATTTTATGTTTATAATACAATACATTGCAACTTATTACAGGGTTGAATGTGCATCCTTATCCAAATGTGGGGGGAGAAATCACATCTAAAAATGTATTATTTTATGGTCCTTTCAGTCAGTCATTGTCCCATACAAACTTGTATGGGACCTTGTAACCTTGTAGATTTGTAGGAAAATAATCTAGGATAATATATTTAAAATTCTTAACAGAGGGACTAAACAGTAAACATATTATACGTCTTTTGGTTCCAGTCTGATTTCCAGCAATAGAGAATTCTGGAATATTTTTTTAATATTAGAACGAATAATTCTTAAATGTTTCTCTATTCATTATGCAATGTCCTTCTAGATGTTGCTGTTCTTAGGTACTGTTGAGTCGACACAGTGACAGACAGAAATCTTGCCCCACTTTGCACCATCATGCAAGGGATTAAATCTCTTCCCTACATGTGTGTGGAGTTCTACAGGACACATCACCTTCTCTTTGGAGACAGTACAAGCAAACTTAAGAGACACTGGACACAGGAAAAAAATCTCTCTGGCAAGCTGTCAGGTCATGGATCGGACAATGGGACATTAGTTCTGAAGGCATTTGGTAGAAGTGAAGTGCTAGGTATCCTGCTGGAGGGTGGAGCTGGGAAATAAGTGGTCAAGGCACTGGGCTAAGGGCAGGGACTACAATGTATGTAACTAATGGTCAACTCCAAAATGAGGGATTTATCTTTCACTACTCTACAAATTGCTGTCTATCAGATACTCCTCTAAGTGTAAACATTCAGATTAAGACAGACTAGGAAAAAGGATTGACCATCCACTTCTGAAATGGCAGGCCTCTGAAAACCCTATGTACAACACAACACACATAGATGAACAGAAAGGGCAACCTAGGTAGAACTGTCAAGCATGGAAATACAAAGGAAGAGGAATAGTTGTAAGCAGACACTAGT
>NW_006399916.1:4456212-4477284 GCF_000299155.1 Elephantulus edwardii
TTGGCACAGGATAGAGCAGAGTTTAGGGCTGTTGTACATAGGGTCGCTATGAGTCACAAGCGACTCAACGGCACATAACAACAACAACAACAACATGTAGCAGTTGAATTTGAATTTGAATTATTTATCCATTAATACACATGAGCTAAAAAAAGAAAAAAGAAACAACAGCCCAGTTTTTGTATTACCTTTAGTTTCCCACAAAAAGAATGGTAGAGTATGGGTGATTCTCAGTATGGCGTGTTGGTGGGATTACTTAGAATGCCATGGGTGGGATGTGGGAGACAGGAGAGGGACAGAGAGGAATGGCAGAGGCCACTATAGGGGGAGCACTTAGATTCTAGAGTCCTGCTCCACACTCAGCATGGTCATCCGCCCACTAGAAACTCAATCCTTGTACCTGGACTTGAAATGCTGTAAAAAGTGTGCAGATCATGTGCAAATGGCCAACTCTAACCTTTATTAACTTCATAAAGAATAATCCTCATTAACAACATCCTATACAAACTCCAATAATCCATGCTCCCACATCTACTTCTATTAATACTAGCATCCACCATATAGCCCTACTACTGGGTCCAAAGTCCATCGCAATGGCCACACAGATCTCACAGAACCATACTCAAGGTTATGGGATTTACTGGGAAAGTTAACAGGCTATATATAATTCAGGTTGACAGCAGGATACACTTTCTTAGTGAGGAGAGCTTACCAAGTATGCTCATAGGCCGTACAGACCTCATCGTTGTGTCTTTAAACCAATGCTACAAAGTTCTCTTAGTCCTGCCAATTACGGCATTTCCCTCAGTCCTCAAACAAACTTGGACAAAGGCCCCTGGCTGGGTTCCATGGAGCAGCAGTCCCAAGTGAGCTTTGTTTCCTGTACATTGCAGCTGTTGGTGTTCTCATGTAGGTCCCAGTCTGGCTGGTGCAAGAACCTCTGGCCCCAGTGGATGCACATTGCATTATCTGCTGCTGCTTCCTTGCTCCTAGAGAGATTCCTCCCTTTTGCTGCTAAACTTGTTATATTTAAATCCAGTGGCATGGTAATGAATCTCATCATATATCTTCTACCCACCTGGTCTGCATATTTGTACTCAGGCTTTTGGTAGAAATCAAGGCTAATGATCTAGAAAATTCTTTTTGTCTACACTGCAGGTACTCTAATACATTCCCAGTTGCCTTCTTTCTGATTGCAATGTCTTCATACATTACAGTTTGGTTCTCACTCTAGATTCTGAGACAAAATAAGTTGGGGGTAGATGGGAAAGATAGGTGCAGTTTTTGTTGTTTTGTCTTTAGGGGTTTTTTTATGTTTGAAAAGAGCAGTTAATCAGGTTAAATCTGATGTTAATAATGATCAACTGGAAAAAAAAATCATCCCACTACCACTTCACAGCAGTTTCCATGGCAGTGTGGGCAGTCTGCTTCGATAAGGGGTTACAGTCTGGGAAAGCCTACGGGGCAGTTCTACTCTGTCCTCTGTGAGCTGGACTCGATTGGATGGCAGTGGGTTTGGTCTTTGGGTTTTAGTGAAAGGAGAGGGAACCCAAGCAGAGCCTGATTGGAAGAAATAGAGCTGAGAATCCAAGGAGAACAAGAGGGCTCAAGTCTCAGTATGGAGCGCTTTAGAAAAGACTTTGCAGGACAAATCCCAGAGACCAGTGGGCTGTCCCCCTTGAATATTCCACAGAACATCCACGACTGTTCATGAAAGCGAGGAAACACCTACAGCTGGAGAAAGAGCCCTCTGAAAGGAGCAGAGAGAACAGTGTCTAGTGTCCAGTGAAGTCCAGTCAGAGTGCCCATTCTGACAAGACAGACTGCACAGAGTGAACTTACAATTCATGAGCACTGGGCAGTGTGCACAGAAAGGCCTTGCCTTCATATTGAGGAATAATTAACACTAGTCCTGCCTCAGCCCCTCCTAAGAAACTGTTGAAACAAGACCCAAAGTGATTGATCTATTTCCAAGCAACTTGCCTGCATGCCAGAACAAAACTCAAGGAGATTTCTGGAAATACAAAAACAGTCACCAAGATAGGTTCACAGTGCTTAAGATACAAAGATCACTGGGCATTTAAGAGGTGGGAAAATGCCACTCATAATGAGGCTAATTAAGTTAATTCAAACTGACCAAGCACAAACAAAATCTATATTAGAGCTTAAAATCTGAAGTACTTGACTTATAGAAGATTGAGAGCTATGTTGTGTTATGTGACAACTCATAGCAACCTTATGTAGTTACTGTATCAAAGCAACCTTATGTAGTTACTGTATCAATCCATCTCATCTGGAGTCTTCCTCTCCTGTGTTGTCCCTTCACCCTTCTGAGCATGATGTCCTTCTGCAAGGATCCTCCTGGCCACATGCCCAAATTATGTGAGATGGAGCTTCAAAATCCTAGCCTGCAGGATAGACTTGGTTTTACCCTAAGACAAACCTATTTGTTTTCTTGGCAGTCCACGGTATGTTCAAGACTTCTCCAGCACCGCAACTCAAAGGCATAAATTCTTCTTCTGTCATCCTTAGTCATTGTCCAGCTCTCTGATGTATAGCAAGTAATCACGAAGACTATGTCCTGAGTCAGGTGCACCTTAGTCTCTAGACTGACATCATTGCTTCTCAGTTCTCTGGAAAGGTCCCTGATAGTAGATTTACCTAATGCAACACATCTTTTAATTTCCTGACTGCTGGTGCCAAGAGTTGTTGTTAAGCATCATCAATTCTACAATTCATAGCAGCCTCATGAAAAGCAGATCTGAACCCTCTTGTATCCTGTGCCATCGCGTGATGTCTTTCTCCAAGGACTGCTTCCTCCTGACAACATGCCCCAAGTCTGTAAGATGAAGTTCTTACCCTCCTTGCCTCTAAGGAGCACGCTGGCTACACTTCCTCCAAGACAGATTTCTTTGTTCTTTCCTCTCCAATACCACAATTCAAAGAAATTGCTTTTTCTTCAGTCTTCCTTATTCACTATCCTACTTTCAGATGCATAGGAAATCGTGGAAAATACCATGGCTTGCATCAGGCATACCTTAGTCTCTAAAGTGACATCCTTGCTCTTTAAAACTTTAAAGAGGTTTTGACAGCAGATTTTCCCAATGCAGCACATCTTTTGATTTCTTGATTGATGTTAGCATGGATGTTGATTGTGGATCCAAGTAAAGTAATAACTGACAACTTTAGTCTTTTCTCTGTCTATTGTGATGTTGCTTATTGGTCCAGTGGTGTGGATTTCTGTTATCTTAACATTGTGATATAATCAATTTTGAAGGTAATAGTCTTTGATCATAAGTAAGTGCTTTAAGTCTGTTCCACTTTTTCGAAGCAAGGTTATATTATCTGCATAACACAGGCAATCAATGAGTCTTTCTTCAATCCTGACACCACATTCTTCTTCATATAGTCCAGCTTCTCAAATTATTTCCTCAGCAGACAGCTTGAATAGGTACAGAGAAACGGTACAACTCTGATGTATACTTTCCTGATATTAAATCACGCAGTGTTTCCTTGTTCTGTTTCATACAATTCCTTCTTGATCTAGGAATAAGTTTCTCATCATCACAATTAACTATTATGACATTCCTATTCTTCTGTTATTCATAATTTGTTATGATCCACACAGTCAAATGTCTTTGCACAGTCAGTAAAGCACAAGTAAGTATGTTTCTGGTATTCCCTGCTTACAACCAAGATCCATCCCATATCACCAATGATATCCATCATTCCAAGAAGCTCTGGTGGCCTTGTGGCTAAGGAGTTACACTGTCAACACTGAGACAGGCAGCTTGAATCCACCTGCTGCTCTGTGGGAGAAAGCAGGCAATTTCTTCCCACTCCATTTACCATTCAGTCTCTGAAAACCGTTTGGAGATCCACGTATGAGTTGGTTCTGCATCAAGAGGAAACAATCACAATAACTTTTGACTCCAGCTTGAATTTCTGGAAACTTCCTGTCAATATATCATTCCAGCCATTTTTTATTTTTTTTTAGAGGCTCATCTATGCCATTTATTTTCTTAAGTCCTGGACCAAATTCCATATACAACTGGGTTGTTTTACAAGTTGGAAGTCTGCATGCAAGGTAGAGGTGAAGTAAGGAACTGCTTATGAGGTTTTCCATCAATTCCAACAACTAAGAAATAGTGAGAAGGGTTGGGATGTCAGAAGGCTTTTAGGACCAAATAGTAGGCTCTTGTGTCCAGTAGAAAACGAATATACTTACCAGTAATGTTAATGCTCACCCACAGCTCTTCTGGGAGGATCTAAATTATTGAAGTGTCCTCCTTTGTTTCCAGCTGGGAGCTGGGGCCTGTCAGTCCTGTCAGCCGCGAGGACCTGATGTGGGGCCACCCTTGGCCAAGTGTCCTTCAGATCCACACTTAAAGCAAGTGAGTGGGAGCTTCCTCTCTACTCCCTTGCCTATCTGTGGCTCTCATCTGTGACACTGTCTACTGAAGTGGCCCAGCTTTCCACAGTGGAAGCAATTCTGACCTCCTTTATTACCCTTGGGTGGCACTGTATATGAGTAAGACTTCCTTTTCCTGACACAGGCCCTAAACTGGCAGCAATAGCTGCCCCAATAATTTTGGCCATTCTCTGGTCTTTTCTCTTCCCTCTAGATCCCAGTTGTTAAAAGAGGGAAAAATTTAAACAAATGTATAACAAATAATTTTGAACATTATAATCTTTTAAGCTTAAGGCTAGAAATATTAACAATATCATCATTTCCAATCAAGAGATACAAGTTCCAATGCAGTTCCTATTTTCCATAAATGTTTTTGGTAAGAGGAATGTCATAAATGTGGATACATTTCCACTATTCCTCCTCCATGCCACGATATAGTGTTATTAGCATAAGCTGTTATAAATCCATTGCCATCCTTACTCTAACTGAATTCTTTTTTTAAAAATTTAAATTTGTTATTAATTTCAGTAAAAATTTGCAGAGGCTTTGGATTTCCATTCATTCATTGTTGCACATTTGTCCCCTCCCAAGGCTTCCCCCCGCCCCCAGAACACCACCCTCTTGGAAAAGTAAAAGAAAAATTATTTCATTGTTTTACAAACCCTCCCCCAGGTCCACTCCACCATGTAGCCATCACTCTAGACTCCTGTCATGACAGAAATACGTAATCACATATCTCTTTTAAACAGTTTTCTCCCTCCACTGTTTCAGTGCAGTATACATTATTGAACCCATATTACTCAGTCTCTCCTCAACCCCAAGGTCAGTCCCATTCTACAACAGTGGCATCATGCAGTATTTGTCCTTTTGTGACTGAGATATTTCACTCAGCATAATGTTCTCCAGAGTCAACGATTTTGAATAATATTGCATGAGTTCCTTGTTTTCCAATGTAGCATAGTGTTCCATTGTGTGAATATACCACAGCTTCTCTATCCATTCGTTTGTTGATGGGCACTTAGGTTGTTTCCAACTCCTTGCTATTGTGAACAAAGCTGCAATAAACATGGGTGTGCATATATCTGCTTGGATGTCAGTTATGGTCTCTTTGGGATATATTCCCAGTAGTGGAATTGCTGGGTCAAATGCTATCTCTATTTGCAACTTTTTGAGAAAGCGCCATACCATTTTCCACAGGGGTTGAACCATTTTACACTCCCACCAACAGTGAATAAGGGTTCCACTTTCTCCACAACCTCGCCAGCATTTGTTGCTTGCTATTCTGGTAAATTTTGCTATTTTGACTGGGGTGAGATGATATCTCATAGTTGTTTTCATTCCAGCCATTTTTAAAGACCCTTCAGCTAACTTTTACTTGCATGTGACATTAATGATATTGTTCATTACTTTGCACAGTCTGTTGGATTTACCTTTTTTTGGGTGTATGGGAACAAATATGGATCTCTTCCCATCACATGGCAAGATAACTTTTCTTTCATATTTGCTGGCATAGACTGGTGAGCACACTTAGAGTTGCATCTATTTCCTGAAACACATAACTTCCTGGGGGCTTCTTTTTTTGCCAATATCTTAAGTGCAGCTTGAACTCCTTTTTCAGTATCATTGGTTCTTGATCATATGCTACTCCCTGAAATGGTTCAATGTCAACCAATTCTTTTTGGGACAGTGACTCTGTGTATGTCTTCCATATTCTTTTCAAATTTTCAATGATGATGGGAGCATCAAAAGTATTAAAAATGACAAAGAATGCGTAAAGATCTACACCCTGGGAATTAGGGAGTTGCATTAGGCTGGTCTTGGCCATTTTTAATCATATAATTATGTCATCTGTTATGCAGGGAATGACAACTTGAGGAGGAATAGTGTCACATTCATTGTCAAAAAAGAACATTTCAAGACCTACCCTGAAGTACAAAGTTATTAGTGACAGCTACTATCCATACACATACAAAGGAGACCTATTAAATTACTGTTTGTTTAAATATACATACCAATCACTAGAACCAAAGATTAATAAATTCAGTATTTCTATACTTTCATGGTCTAATATTGATCAAATATGCAACAAATATACATCATTGGTAATTGGTGACTGGAATACCAAAGTTGGAAGCAAAGAAGAAGTCATGGTGGCTGGGAAATATGGGTTTGGTGACAGAAATGACACTGGAGTTTGCAATAGATATCTGTACAATTAATGTTTCATTAAATGCAGATGTTGTTGTTGTTATGTGCAGTCGAATAACCTGGGACTCATAGCAATCTACAACAGCCCTAAAGCCTGCTCTGTCCTGTGCCAATCTCACTGTCTCAGACACACCCACCCCCATTACCCCAGTCACTGCATTAATCCACCTCATAGAGTCTTCCTCTCCTGCGCTGTCTCGCCACCCTCACAAGCATGACGTCCCTCTCCAAGGACTGGTCTCTCCTTGCAACATGTCCAAAGTATGTCAAATGAAGCTTCAGAATCCTTGCCTCCAAAGAGCAGCCTGATTTAACGCTCTCCAGGATGAACCTGTTCATTCTCTTAGTAGTCCATGGTACATTCAATACTCTTCTCCAGCAACACAGCTCAGAGGTCTCAATTCTCCTTCTATCCTCCCTAGTCATTGTCCAGTTCTCTGATGCATAGCAAGTGATTGCAAAGACCATGGCCTATATCAGGCACATCTTAGTCTCCAGAGTGACATCATTGCTCTTCAGTACTCCAGAGAGGTCCATAACAGCAGATTTTCCCATCGCAATGTGACTTTTAATTTCCTGGATGTTGGTGCCAAGAGTGTTGACTGTGGAGCCAAGCAAACTAAAGCTCTGAACAATCTCAATCTCTTCACCATCCATCCTGATGCTGCCAATCAGCCCAATAGTGAGAATCTTGGTCTTCTTGATACTGAGCCTCAATCTATATTGAAAGCTGCAGTGGTTGACCTTCTGCAGTAAGTGCTTCAGGTCCTCCTCCGTTTCAGCAAGCAGGGTTGTGTCATCTGCACAACACAGATTGTTGATGAATCTTCCTCCAATCCTGATGCCACACTTTTCCTCATAGAGCCCAACCTCCCAGATAATCTGTTCTGCATATAGGTTGAAAAGGTATGGAAATAGGACACATCCCTGGCGTACACCCTTCCCAATTTTGAACCATGCAGTGTTTCCTTCCTCTGTTCTGACAACTGCCTCCTGGTCCAAGTATAGGCTTTGCATTAGCACAATCAAGTGTTCTGGGATTCCCATTCTTTTTAGAGTTAGCCACAGTTTGTTATGATTCACACAGTCAAACGCCTTTGCACAATCAATGAAACACAGATAGACATTCCTCTGGTATTCCCTGCTTTCAGCCAAGATCCATCTAACATCAGCTACAATATTCTTAGCACCACGGCCCCTTCTAAATCCAGCCCACACTTCTGGCAGTTCTCTGTTGATGTGCTGTTCCAGGCATTTTTGGATAATCTTCAACAGAATCTTGCTTGCATATCATATCAATGATATTGTTTGATAATTTCCACACTCTGTTGGGTCACCTTTCTACTTTTTAAAAAATACACACACCTGACTAGACTCATGGACCTCACCTGACTGACTACCCAGAAACCAGGTCAAGTACATCTATTGGGAAGAAATGGTGGAGAAGTTCAAGATCAGCCATCAAAGCAAGGCCAGGGGTTGACACTGAAACAGACTACAAACTCCTACTCATAATCAAATTCAAATTGAAGGTGAATAACCTAAAAACAAGTTCACAACAATCAAAATCTGGCCTTGAGTCTATCCTAACTGAACTATTCAATCATCCTGGGAAAATAATTAGTTCATTGGATACTAAGGACAGTATACTAGACAAACTGTGAGATGACTTCAAGGACACTATTCCATGAAAACAGCAGAAGGTCATTACAAATGCATAAAGGAAAGACAAAAATGAATATCAGAAGAGACTCCAAAACTTGTACTGGAATAAAAGCAGCCAAAACAAGGGAAAGTAATGCTGAAGTAAGAAAGCTAGATCCGGTATGTCAAAAGGCAGGTCAAGAAGACAAAGTTAAGTATTATAACAAAGTGTGCAAAACACTGAGATAAGATAAGAAAAGGGAATTACAGCTGGGTATTTCTCAAGTTAAAAAAATGGAAAAATGAATTAAAATCTTGAGTTGCAAAACTGAAGGATTCTATGGGCAAAGTATTGAAAGATGCAGGGAAATTCAGAAGATGAAAAGAATGCAGTGACTTAGTCACCTGAAAATATTCCTTCATTTTTCCAATTTTCCATATCTTGAAATGCACAAGTAAGTATGAAAATAATAATAGTGGTGGATTTGTTTTTCTTTTTTACACTTTTACAGAGTAAGTTTCCATTAACACTTACAGAGTGAGGAGATTTTTTTACCACAAAGAGGGGCAGTCACCTACAGTGAAGATTTCCAGCCTTAAAAACCCACTGGAACGTCACCCTGAGTTGGGTTCAACTCGAAGACCATGAGTATGTTGATTTTTTTAAAAATGCAAATAGTCTTATGCTGTTGCCAATTATTTTTATGCAGATTTTCCCTTGGGGACTATGGAGGGCTATTAAGGAAATTATGCCAAGGAGTTAACAGGGACACTAGAGGGCACCAAATTCAAACAGTAGTGCAGAGGACATGGCCGCAGGCAACCTCAACCCTGCACAGCCCAGCTCTAACACAACAGTTCTAGAGGAGAAAACTCACGTATTTAAAGAAGTATATCAAGACTTCACATATACAGTTTATCACAAGTTACCCTTAGCACCATTAGAATGGAAAGAAGTTTAATTCGGTTAAAATGAGTAGTTTGAATTACATGTTGTGAAAGATAACTTCTAATAGGTTGACAAAATGAATCTCTCTTGTGGTCACTAAAAACTTTTTGAAATACCCATTCCTAGTATTTAAATCTTAGAAGAGGCCTGGGAGTACAACTCATAACGACCCTATGAAAACAGATCTGAACCCGGTCCTATCCTGTATCATCCTCACTCTTCTGACACACTAGTGCTAATTGTGGCTGTCACCGTGTTAATCCACCAGGCTGAGGGTCTTCCTCTCCTTGCTGACCTTCCACCTTTCCAAGCATCATGTCGCTCTCCGAGGAATAACCTCTCCTAGGAACACGCCTGAAGAACATTCATCTCACCTACTTTGGGCAAGGTTGTTGTTACGTGCTATTGAGTCGTAGACAACTCATAGCGACCTTATGAATGAAAGACCTGAACACTTGTATAACTTTCATCTTTTCTCTAAGTTCATAGAGTTTCCAGAGGCAAGCTATTTTGGAAGTGAATGCCACTTCCACTTCCAAGCCTGTTTTAATCTGGGAGCTCTGCCAAACACTGTCCACCCTGGGTAACCATTATTGTATTTGATGCATCAAAGCCAAGAAAGAAATGAAAGGAGAGTAGCAGACCCTGAATGGCCAATGACTATGGAGCAGTTTGATGGCCTAGTGGTAGGGAGTTGAGCTACCAACCCAAAGTCACGTGGTTTGGATCCTCCAAGTTGTTCCAAAGGAGAAAGACAATCTCCTGTAGTGTGATTTATAGCCTCTAAAAACCTGCTGGAGGGTTAGCTATGAGTCTGCTCCATATTGATGGTAATGCATTTGAGTTTGGTTGGGGTTTTTTTTTTAATTACAATGATAATTTTTTTTCTTCCCTTACTCAGCTACTCAACACCTTATAAAACAATAATACAAAGACCAAGGATACAGATCAAGGGGAAAATAACGTTTTACAAAGGAACAGAGAGCTAGGGTGTGGTGGACATAGGGGCTTGATTGTTCATGGTTCAAAGCTCACACTTTCATTAATGCCTGTTTTCTGTATGTTCAAAGCAGATTTACATAGAAGTAAGTAATAATGTAAAATCTTAAAACAAACTATTTGAAATGAAAATGGCATCTAGGGGCTCCAACCACTAGTGTAAAAAATGTTCCATCCACTAGTTCTTGACACTATAGCCAGGAATTGAGGACTCTCCTTCATAGGGTCACTATGAGTCTCCTGCGACTTGACAGCACTTAACAACAACAACAACCAGGAGCTCAAAAGACACATTAAGATAGGAAGTTTTGCTGTCAGAGACCTCTCCAAAGTACTGAAGAGCAATGATGTCACTCTGGACACTAAGGTGTGCCTGATACAGGCATGGTCTTTGCAATCACTTGCTATGCATCAGAGAACTGGACAATGACTAGGGAGAAGAGAAGGAGAATTTATGTCTTTGAGCTGTGGTGTTAGAGAAGAGTATTGAAAAGACCATGGACTGCTAAAAAAATGAACAGATTCATGCTGGAGAGGGTTAAACTGGGCTGCTCTTTGGAGGCAAGGATTCTGAAGCTTCGTCTGACATACTTTGGACATGTTGCCAAGAGGGACCAGTCCTTGGAGAGGGGCATCATGCTTAAGAGGGTGGAGGGAGAGCACAGGAGAGGAAGACCCACTATGAGATGGATTGCTTCAATATCTGGGGAAATGGGGGTAGGTGTGTCGGAGACAGTGAGATTAGCACAGGCAGAGCAGGGTTTACGGCTGGTGTACATAGAGTCGCTATTGGTTTTTGGTGACTCAAAAGCACCTAACAACAACTACATCGACTGCAGGAAATAAAGAAATAGAGGTTAATTTTTTTTCAGTAATTTCTTAAAGGCCACAGTAATAGATCCTTTTACAGAGACCTTTGAGTCATGGCAGCAGAAGCCAGCAATACCACCAACCCCTTGCACTTCCATGGGAACTTAAGGACTGGTAAATGACAAGTATGTGGCAAATGATACTCCTTTAGGGTCCTAAGAGCTCCATTTAGGAATCTTAATATCTCAGTAATGAGCATATGAGTGAACCAAAAATGTTTACACTGCAAATATTTGCACATAACCAGTTGAAGCCTTTGGAAAGAACTTTTAATCAGCTGAGTGGGTCCAAATTACATTTCAGGATGGGAGGAACGACATGAGTAAAGAGGTAAGATTTTTGTTTTTATTATGATTTATATTCCCAAAGAAGAAAATTAAGGAGGTTTGGTGGCCCAGTGGTAAGGAATTAAGCTTCCAACCCGATGACATTGGTTCAAATCTACCAGCTGCTCCTTGTGCAAAAGATAGACAATGTCCTCCCATGCGATTTACAGCCTCTGAAAAGCCACAGGAAGGTCAGCTATGAGCTGGACATAATAACAACAATATAAGGATCATGAATTCACTGTATGGAGTGATCTGAGAACTGCTCAGTGGGAGGCAGGCACCCAGGCCTCATGGCTTCTACTCTCATCCTGTGCTGGGATGGGTGGTAACAAGGGTGGACTGGGTCACGTATCAGTCATTCTGAAAACAATCAGGACTTGCGATAGGTGCCAGCATCGTAAAACATCACACAAGCTTCTTTTCTGAACAACTTACATTCATCCTGTAGTCAGATAAATTTGGTTTGGAAACAGCTTTCCTGAAATTTCTCATTGCTGGTACACCACAAGCCATTAAGGTGATGGCTACTTACAGGGGCAGTATCAAGGTGTTATCAAAACTAAAGGGATGCGAGTCATGTTGTTTCCAGTTTCTTCCTTCTTGTTGTCATCTGCCATCAAGTCAGAACTGACCCACAGCTGACCCCTCAGTGGGTTTTCAGAGGCTGTGAATCACACAGGAGAAGTTTGCCCATTCTTCTCCCAAAGAGCAGCGAGTGGCTTTGAACTGCATGCTTTTGGTACTGCAGTACAACTTCTTACCACTGTGCCACCAGGGCTCCCTAACTGCTTCTTATGCATCTGAAAATTAGATAATGAATCAAGAAGACCAAAGAAGAAGAAATAATGTCCCTGTGTCTCTGTGATGTTGGAGAAAAGGACTGAATATCCTATGAACTGCCAAAAGAACAAACCAGTTTGCCTTGGAAAGTACAACCAGGCTGTTCCTTACAGGCAAGGTTAGTGGAACTTCATCTCACATACTTTGGTCATGGTGTCAGGAGGGGCCAGGCCATGGAAAAAGACATCAGGCAAAAAGAGGAAGACCCTCAACAAGATAAAAGGGCAGAGTGACTGTAACAACGGGCTAAAACACATCCGAGATGATGAGGATGGCGCTGGAGGGGCAAAGTCCAGATCTGTTGCTCATTGGGTTGGTATGAGTCATAGTTGGCCCAAGGGCACTTGACAACAATAATCTGACCACACAGGATCCATGGTGGTTGGCCTGACTGGAAGCAGTGCAGGGGAACAGAGAAGCCCCTTCTCCTGTGAACCATCAGAGGAGAACAGGAGCGGTGGGGGCAGAGTGGTGACCTGAGAGAGATGGTCCAAGGCTGGCACTTGGAGTTGCACAATCTGAAGACCACCCCTCCTCCCTCAGGACTTGCTCCTGTCCCGCACCTGTCAGTTCAGCAGGCTGGCCTCCGCCTTGCTTGCTCAGTGTCACCGCCTGTAATAGAGGAAGTGAAGCTGTTGCTTGGCCCGACTCAGTCCACTTCGGAGTCCTAAAACAGCGAGTGACTCCTGACTTCTGAGAAGTGGGAGGGTGGAGAGGAAGCGAAAGTTCCCAAAACTAACTAGAAAATATAATAAAACCAGCTGAACATTGCTGCACGACCTGAGGTGATAGTGACACACAGCCCCAGACAGTGAAGTCCTTCTCTGTTTGACACTGTGACAGAGCTGGGGGCCCATCAGCAGGCACTTCCTCAGTATGCACTCATTGTTGCTTGTTGGAGGCAATAGAGCTCTTTGAGGAATGGATGGACAAAGAAGTCGAATTTTGGTGCTACTTGGGCAGCTGAGGCGTCATCAGTTCACACCCAGCAGTTGATGTGCCACTCTGCCTCAACCCTGTTGCCTCTTTCTGGGGATGCTGCTTTCCCTTCAGGTCACCCAGGCCTCAAACTGCCCAGAGGACTCGTGGTGATTTCCCAAGGGGGACTGAGTTTATTGTTGCTGTTTCTGATGACCAAACCTTAATGGCAGGAAGTCACATCCTATGTAGTCAATGCTTGTAATATGCTGCTGTTCTCTATGAATACAGACTCACTCATCCACTGCCCTTGACTCGGAACTGACTCATAGCTGACCCTCCAGCAGGTCTTCGGAGGCTATAAACTGCATGGGAGGAGACTACCAATATTTTTTCCACAGAGCAGATGGTGGATTTGAATCACCTGCCTTTGGGTTGGCAGTACAACTCCCTAGTCACTAGGCCACCAGAATGGTTTACCTAAGAATACAGTGTTTTAAATTGTCACCATGAGCAGGGAAGAAACAAAGCAAAGATAAGCCACAGATTGGGAGAAAATATTGCAAGAACATTTAATCTGGTAAAAGTCTCCAGTTAAAAATATAGAGAACACTCAAAACTTGAAAATAAAGCAAGGAAACAAAAAATTTCAAACAAGCCTAAGACTTACACATTCACCAGAAAGATACTTGAATGGCTAATGCTCACATAACTTGATTCTCAATATTATTCGTTGTTAGGAAAATGCAAATTAAAATCAGAATGAAGTACTACTATATGTTATTGCTGTTGTTGTTATGTGCCATCACGTTGCCTGTGACTCATAGCTTTGAACCCTGCCCTGTTTTGAGCCAGTCTCACTGACTCTGACACACCTACCTCTATTACCCCAGTTCCTGTGTAAATCTATCTCATATGGGATCTTCCTCTCATGAGGAAGCATGGTGTCTTCCTCTGAGGAATTGTCTCTCCTGGCCATGTGCCCAAATTATGTAAACAGAGCTTCAAAATCTTTGCCTCCAATGAGAAACTTGATTTCACTCTCTCCAATACAGACTTGTTTATTGTCTTGGTGGTCCATGGTATGTTCATCAGTCTTCTTCAGCACCACAACTCAAAGCCATCAATTCTTCTATCATCCTGTCATATTCTAGCTTTCTGATGGATAGCAAGAAATTGTGAAGACCAAGGCCTGGATCAGGCACACCTTAGTCCTTAGACTGACATCATTACTCTTTAGCACTTTGGAGAGTTCTCTGACAGCAGACTTCCTCAATGCAATCAATATTTTGATTTCTTGACTGATGGTCCCAAGAGTGTTGATTGTGGATCTGAACAAGCTGAAATTGTTAAAAACCTTAATATCTTCACCATCTATCTTGCTGTTGCCAACTGGCCCAGTGGTGAGAATCTTTGTCTTCTCAATGTTGCGCTTCAATCCATATTAAAGACTACAGTCCTTGCTCTTCTGCAGCAAACACTTCATGTCTTCCTCAGTTTCAGCAAGAAGGATCGTGTCATCTGCAAAATGCAGGTTGTTGATGACTCTTCCACCAATCCTGATGCCACATTCCTCCTCATAAAGTCGAACCTCCCTAATTATCTTTTCCACATACAAAAGGAAAAGGTATGGAGACAGGACGCATTCCTGATGCACTCCTTTCCTGATCCTCAAACTCATTGCCATCAAATCAAAGCCAACTCATAGCTGACCCTCTAGGGATTGTTTGGAGTCTATAAATCACATGGGAGGAGATTGCCCTACTTTCTCCAATAGAGCAGCTGATGGATCCAAACCACCATAGAGGCACCGCCTTTGGGTTGGCAGTGTGACTGCCTGTGGAGTATCCACCAGAGTTCCCTTAGGAGGTTAAAGTGTTTAAAACGGTGGTGGTAAGGCTGTGGAGAGACTTACGCTCCCTTACACTGAGGGTGGGAGTGTAAATTGGTGCAATCACTATGGACAGTGATTTGGCACTTTCTGAGAAAGCTGGGGAGAAAAATACCACTTGATCTAGCAATCCCATTCTCTGTCTCGTCACCACTGCTCTGAATCTCCAGGGAGTTTTCTCGGTCTGTAAATCACAGATGATTGCCATCTTTCTCCGCTAGAGCAGCTAGGGGATCTGAACCCACCACCTTTGGCTTAGCAGCACAACTCTTTACCATTAGGCCATAAGAGTTCCCTTAGCAATCCCACTGCTAGGTATGTATCCCAAAGAAATCGAAGCTGCAATACTAACTCACGCGCTCACATCCATATTTATTGCAGCATTATTTACAATAGCAAAGAGTTGGAAATAACTCATGTGTCATATTGTATTATTTCACCTCATTCTTAAAACCACTCTGTGAAGTCTTATTATTTTATTAGTGGGGAACCTGAGGTTTAGAGAGATAACTTCATTTGTCCAAGGTCACAGAGTCCGTAAGTGTGGGCACTGTTTGAACCCCAGTGTATTTGACTTAATAAAGACTAGTCTTTCCCCTGATTCAGATGTGTCCTTCACGGGGCTGGCTCATACTTCATGAGTGAGAGTTACCAGTGTACAATAGAGGATTAATTTCCTAGGTAGATGTGGCAAAATCTATTTGGAGTTTAAGTAAATATATTTTCGAATGAGTTAGAATGAGTGGTGATGTGTCTAGGCTTTTAAGGATCTTAGTGATTGAGAATTAATTTTAAAAGAGGAGAAGCGCATCCTTCACAGCAGGATTACAAAGGCAAAGCTCATTGTCTTGAAATCTGTTAAGTCCTGCAACCCTGAGAGCAGGAGAAGAAACCTCTCCTGCTACAAGTGAACCCAAAGGAAAGGGCCTTTTGCTAAGCAACACAAAAAGCTGATTATCTGGTTCCTGTTCTTTGCATTAAAGGTAGAAAAGTCAAACGATGAAAAGATGTTCCTTACTTCATTTAACTCGCATTTAGATGTCATTAGGCATCTAAGTAGCTTTACCAAAAGTTACTTTTGAAATTGTAATCACCATTTTTAAAAACTGTGGTTTGAGTGAAAATTTATAAAGCAATTGGTTTTTCCCCAAAAATGCATACACATTTTATTTTATAACATCAATTTCAACATTCACAATAGAATATTATCTTACCCATTTCCTCCCTGTGATTCTGGTTTCCATTAATCCTTCGATCCCACCCCTTCTTGACTTGAGGAAGCTTTCTCTTTGGTTAAATGCTGTCCTAATGATCACAGGTACTTGGTTATTCTAAGGTAAGAGTGCTTCCTTCTTCATCTTTCAGGCCTGTCTATTGTCTGGTTCAAAGTTGAGCCACAGAGATACATTTTGTTCCAGGTTAGAGGGAGTGACTGCAGGCTATAATCCTAGGACCCTACCAGTCTCTACTGGATTATTTTTATGTTTTGAGTTTTGTCCCACATTTTCTCCCCCAACTCTCCAGGACTTCATACTGTGGTCCCTTTCAGAGTGGCCAGGCACCATCTGGTTCTTCTGTCTCAAAGCCACTGGGTTGAGGTTCAAGTGGTCCATCCGTCCTTTGGGTTGTTTCTGCACATTCTTGCCTTTCTTAGTGGTCTCCATTTTAAACACCAACCTTGGTCCAACATCCAACCTAATCAAACATCTTGGTCCAAAGCTTTCTCATGACCAGTGGTTATATCATCTCAGAGCTAGAAAGGCTTTTAGTACTGCACAGGGGGCTCTGGTGGCTTAGCGGCAAGGAATTGCACTGCCAATGCAAAGATAAGCAGTTTGAAGCCTCCAGCTGCACTAAGAGAAAGATGGAAAGTCTTCTCCTGTGTGATTTACAGTCTCTGAAAAGCCACTCAATGGTCAGCTATGAATTGGTTCTGATTCAATGACACAAAAACAATAGGACAACCCTGCTAAACCTCTTTGAAGTGTTAAAAAGTCACTACAAATGAAAACCATTGTCTTTTCCATTCTCTCAAATACACATGAAAGCTGGACAGTGGCAAAAGTCTAAGACTGAAAAAGAATTGATGATTTGTGGTGCTACTGAAGAGTAGCAGATATGCTGTAAATGGATGCAGGTGGAATATACTGGGGACTGTCAGGATAAACCAACCAGTCTTGCAAGCAGAATGTCCCTTAGACACAAGGATGATCTGACTGGGGACACATCGTCAGAAAGGACCAATTACTGGAAGAGTGTACTCATTGTATGTGTTCAATGTTCAGGAAACTCATCCTCCTGAACTAGACTGACACTACAGCACCGGTGGACTCAGACATAGCAACAATAACTCAGAAACCAACAACTTTTCCTTCTGTTATCCTGGTTTCCTGGGGTGAAATTGATGGACAGCCACTCACAGTAAGGACAGCTGGTGCAAACACAGGGGCACAAGGCTAAGAGATGACCAGCTGGCCAGGATCATGCAGCCCTTCTCAGCAAAGCATAAACGGAACACAAGTCAGCTTAGGCTGGAGATGAGAGCTCTGAACTTAGGAAGTCCAGATTCTTACACTTAGGGACCACATCCTGTGGTCAGGTGCATTTCCTAGGGTTATCGTGTGCCTTCCTGGGACCACCCAGAGGAGTCTCTTGTGGCTCTTCATAAACCCCCTACACCATACTTACGGTATTACTACCCACCTTCTTTCCCAAACTCCCACCACAAGCACTGCCAGTGCCTTCATTAACATCTTATTAAAAAATGGGTTATCATCATAACAGATGGAGAAAAGACTGAGACTGTCAATGACGTCATCTTACTTGCATCCACAATCAACACCCTTGGTACCAGCAGTCAAGAGAGCAGCAGACATATTGTATCTGGAAAATATGGTGTCAAGGACCTTTCCAAATTATTGAGGAACAATGATGTCGGTTTGATGACTAACATGAGCCTGGTTCAGGTCGTGGACTTTTAAGTCACCTGCTCTGCATCCGAGAGCTGGATAATGAATAAAGATGGCAGAGGAAGAACTGATACCTTTGAGCTGTGGTGGTAGAGAAGAGTACTGAACATCCCGTGGATTGCTGAAAGAACAAACAGATATGTCTTGGAGAAAGTGCAGCCAGAGTGCTCCGTGCAGGCAAAGATGGCAAAGCTCTGTCATCATTTGGACATGCTGCTAGGAAACACTATTCTTTTTTTTTTTTAATTGGGAAAAAACATATTGGGAGTACAAGGAGGTGAGGGTTGGGGACAGAAGGGTGAGGATGGGCAGGGATGCAGTTGCAGAGCTGCACAGTTTGGTCTGTGGGGGGAGCAGGTGAAGAAAATGAAAAGGATCCAGTGGGGACCAGATGCTACAGGAAAATGACAAGCATTTTCCAATGGTAATTAAATCAACTGTCTTATTCATTTGGGAACTGGATGCCGACTCCCTGGCTTCTTCATGCTGAACAGGGGCGTTGATGTGAAGGGGGAAAGGGAGGACACTTTATCACCTTACTGGTGATCTTGGGTTAAAGCTGCTTGCCTTCTTGTTCTGTTAGAAGATATTTTCCTGTAATTTGCTCCCCTCTGGACTGCAAAGTGTTTTCCCAGGTGGGTCCAGTGGGGATGGCTGGTTGAACCCAGAGGCTCCATCCTTCTTTGCTTCTTTAGCTGGCAGTTGTATTTCCTTTTTGTCACGGGCACTAGGTTCGGGGTCAGGTCTCTTATCCTATTCTCCTCCCAAACTCTCAGGTCAGACTTGCTTTATAACAGTGTTTTTATGCAGTATTTGTAAAGTTAATTTTGAGATATCTGTATAGCTCGTAAGATTCATGAGTGTATTTTCATTTCTAACTGTTCTTTTTGCCATCCATTTTGATAGTCCTTCCTTGCTCCTTCTAAAATGTGAACGTAACTCATCTCCCATTTAACCATGCTGCAGGTAGTTATTTTATCTCTGTAATATGGTAATGGCCATATTTGGAGTCCCCAGAGACCTAACTCGTGTTTTTGCTTCTGCCGACTCTCATTCACACCAGATGTTTCCTCTGTGTTTGTTTTTTGGTGTTTTGTTTGTTTTTTTTAATGGGGACCTCCTCTTTGACTGAAGCTCATCTGTGGGTATCTAAGGACCCACATTGCTTTCCTTTAGGGTGTATTTTGCATTTGTTTCTATTACGAGCAGGGAATTCAGCCAACATGAGACCACTTAACTCTCAGGGAAAATGGAAAACCTTAGATTGAACTGTGTCATCCATCATGCAGAGGGTCTTAGGTTAGCGTGCTAATCCCAGCAATGTTACTACAATTGCTCCAGGAGAAAGCCCAGCTCCCCTTTGTTTTATACTCAATCAGTTTTCAGAACCTTTTACCCTTTCTGTTTTCCTTGGTTGGGATAATTTCCTCACAGTATAAAGTACAGGACTTCCACAGTGCATGACTTTGTTTTGATTTGGTTACATCTCACCTTGGCAAAACGTAGGAGTTTGCCAGCTAACACTGAGGCAAAGCTAGACAAGTCCTCAAGAGTAGACCCCCAGGTTCTAAGGCTATGTTGTTATGTGCCATCCAGCTGGAATTGATTCATAGCGGACTCTCCAGTGGGTTTTCAGAGGCTGTGAATCACATGGGAGGAGACTGTGCATATGCTGACAGAAATCTCACAGTAGAGCAAGGCAGAAGTGTCTGAGTGTACGAGTCTAGTGTCTATTAAGATGTTTTATACAATACAATGAAAGTTTGAGAGAAGAATTGCATTATGAGACACCACCAATTGATTTGATTTTATTGTTTTAAGAGCTAATCCCTGGTAAGAGCTTGCTCTTTACTAGATTTAACAAAAGCATGTTGTGTGTGTGTATGTGTTTGGGTGTGGTTTTTTTTTCTTTATTGATGTGCCAAAAATGAAAGGGGAATTAAGTGAAAGGAAACTAAAGTGGTATTTAATCTTTTACTTTAGATAAGGAATCAAAACAATGAGGTATCTTCTTGGCCCAAGTAACAATAGCAAAGTTCAATAAGACAGCAAACAACAAATGCCAGAGACGGTGTTGGAGAAATTGGACCTCACACACCATGCAGGTGGGAAATGCAAAATGGTGCAATCACTATGAAAAGCAGTCTGGCACTTTCTTAGAAAGTTGAGAATAGAAATATTATTTGATCCAGCAATCTCATTACTAGATATATATCCCAAAGAAATATAATTGCCACATGGATATAGGATATCTGTGCATGATCATTGCAGCCCTATTTACAATAGCAAAGGGAAGGAAGCAACTTAAGTATGCATCAATGGAAGGATGGTTAAAGTAATACAGTGCATTTGCACAATGGAGTACTGTGTAGCACCAGAAAACAAGGATGAATTCACAAAACACTGCATAATATGGATCACCTAGAGGATAGGACGCTAAGCAAATCCAGTCAGTGACAAGAGTACTATTATGGTATAAGGCCACTATTGTAACAAGCTAAGGAAAGGTTTACACGCACGTAGAATCATTCTTGGATGATTACCAGGGACGGGAAGGGAAGGAGGAAGGATTAAAAACTTATAAACGAGGGAGCTCTGGTAGCCTAGTGGCAAGAAGCTGTGCTGCAATCCTGAAGGCACATGGTTCGAATCCACCAGATGTTCCGCTGGAGGAGTGATAATCCCTTCCTGTGCCAGTTGGATCTAATTTGACAATACACAACAAGTGGGGGGGAAAAAAGGGAAAAAAACCCCAACAAAATTATAAACAGACATGTTGGGTGAAGGAAAGGCAACATTCAATAAGGAGCCAGCCAGACACTGTAATTCATGAATTACATTAATAATTTCATGAACATAATCAGCATGATTATATTTTAGATAAAATTATTGCTAGGAAGAAGGATTGGCAATCCACTTCTGAAATGGCAGGCCTCTGAAAACCCTATGTACAACACAACACACGTAGACGAACAGAAAGGGCAACCTAGGCAGAACTGTCAAGCATGGAAATACAAAGGAAGAGGAACAGTTGTAAGCAGACA
>NW_006399916.1:4480541-4481807 GCF_000299155.1 Elephantulus edwardii
GGGGCCCTTTAGAGTAGTGAGAGAAGATCTTCACCCTGAAACCTACAGCGTCCCTTTTCAACAGGAAGTAGCTAAGAGAATATGCCATCCCCTTTTCCTTATGAATCAGGGAGGAAGGATAGGGAATGGCAAAGGATACAGTGACAAAGGAGATTAATCAGAACTGGTTTTGACAGGCACTGTGGCAATGGGACAACTAAAACAGACTTTCAGGAGGAAAAAAAAAGAGGAACAACTGGGGGAGTAGAGAAAATAGTGCAACAATGAATTAATAGAAACCCAAAATCTCTGTAAATGTTCATTAAAATTAATAAAATTTAATTTAAAAATTTCATTCATTATTGCATAATTTCCTTTCTCCCTTCCACCCTAGTCCACTTTGTTATGCACCTTTCATTATTTGCATGACTACTGTCATGCACTTGGAAGGAGGAGTGGCATCCACTTCCATAATAGCTTGCCTCGGAAACCCTATGAACCTGGAGAGAGGATGAAAGGCACCCAAGCATGGAGGATTCTCCTTCACAGGGTCACTATGAGTCGCCTGCTACTCCAAGGCACTTAACAACAACAACATTGTCATGCAAACAATGCCTAATCATGTATTCCTTTTAAGCAGCTCTTTCCTTCATCTGTTCCATGTGTTCATTATTTATGTCCTCTTTTCTTAGTTTCCCCCCAATCTCATGTCAGTCCTATTTTATAACAGTGGCATTATGCAGTATTTGTTCTTTTGTGACTGAGATAATTCATTCAGCATAATGTCCTCTAGGTTTACCCATGTTGTATAATATTTTGAGTTCCTTGTTTTTCAGTGCTGTGTAGTATTCAATTGTATGACTATATCATAATTTTTCTATCCATTCATTTGTTGATTGACACTTGGGTTGCTTCCATTCCTTTGCTATTGCGAGTAACACAGCAATAAACATGGGTGTGTATACATGTATTTGGGAGGCAGCTCTGGTTTCTTTAGGGTATATTCCTAGTAGTGGAATTGCTGAGTCAAATAGTATTTCTATTTCCAACTTTTTGAGAAAGCACCTTATCTCCTTTTATAGTGGTTACACATTTTACAATCCTACCAGCACTGAACAACGGTTCCAATTTTTCCACAACCTCGCTAGCATTTTTTGCTGCTCTGTTGAACTTTCTATTGTTCCTGGGGTGAGAGGGTATCTCATGGTTGTCTTGATATGCATCTCTCTTAGAAGTAGGGATTTTGAATATTTTATTTTTTTTAATAATTTTAATGAACATTTACAG
>NW_006399916.1:4483362-4485311 GCF_000299155.1 Elephantulus edwardii
CAGGCTTGATTTAGTCGGGAAGCTCCAGCCAACACTGTCCACCATCGGTGCCCATTACCACGATTGGCACATCACTGTCACAGGCTTCAGCATCACAGCAACCATGAGTTACCTCTGTACAGCAACGCACAGACCAGTGCTATACCACCTAGAAGAATGTTTGAAAGGAAGACAATTAGAACCTGGAGTGAGGCCGTCTCCTGGTCAAACCCTAGGTCCAGGCTGGCTAGCCTCACTCCAGGGACAGAGCAAACCTGCACGTCAAACACATTCCCGAAAAAGCAGTTGACTCCAAAAGCTTGCCACGATTCCTGCACTTCCACCACCATGTTCCTGCCTTCTGGCAAGGAGAGCTTCCCACGAGCTCGGGAGGAGCCATCCAAACCAGAAACAATATGGCCACTTCTTCCCAGCTGCCTTGGGCTTAAGGCTGCCTCCTGGTTCAAACCCTAGGCCCAGGCTGGCTAGCCTCACTCCAGGGACAGAACAAACCTGAACGGCAAACACATTCCTGGAAAAGCAGTCAACTTCAAAAGCTTGCCACGATTCCTGCACTCCCACCACCACGCTCCTGCCTTCTGGCAAGGAGAGCTTCCCACGAGCCTGGGAGGAGCCAGCCAAACCAAGAACAATATGGCCACTTCTTCCCAGCTTCCTTGGGCTTAAGGCCGCCTCCTGGTTCAAACCCTAGGCCCAGGCCTATAATTTTCTATTTTGGTTATGTCTTCACTGGACTTTGGTATCAAGGATATATTTGCTTCATAGAATGAGTCTGGGAGAATTCTATCTTTTTCTATTTTCTGAAATACTTTATGAAGAATTGGTGACAGTTCTTCTCTGAATGTCTGATAAAATTCACTAATAAAAACATCTGGTCCAGGACTTTTTTTGTTATTGTTGTTGGAACTTTTACCAGGACTTGTTCAGTTTCTTCTTTTGTAATAGGTCGGCTCAGTTGTTCTACTTTAATCTGTGTCAGTTTAGGGAGGTTGTGAGTTTCTAAGTATTTGTCCCTTTCCTCTAGGTTTTCATATTTGTTTGAGTATAGTTATTCATAATATTGTGTTGCTAACCTTTTTATTTTAGTTGGTTCTGTTGTGACATTGTCCCTTTCATCTCTTATTTGGATTACTTGTGTTTTTTCTTTCTTTTTCTTTGTTAGTGGTTTGTCAATATCATTGACCTTTTCCAAGAATCAATGTTGCAGAATGAGGTAAAATTATATTAATAATTAATAACGAGACAAAACACCAAGAATGAGATAAAGCAGAGAGCATAAAGAAAAAACCAAAAAAAAAAAACAGGTGCCAGGGAGCTCCCGTGGCCTAGTGGCAAGAAGCTGCACTACAATCCCATAGGTATGCAGTTTGAATCCACCGGGTGCTCTGCTGGAGAAGGAGGGGCAATCTCCTCCCGTACCAGTCAGATCCGATCTGATGGTACAAACAAAAAATAACAAAATAAAATAAAAAATTAAAAACAAACAAACAAACAAAACAACAGGGGCCAGCAGTTCGAATCAACTGTAGCATCACAAACCATGCCTCTCTGTGTATTTATTGAGAATCAGGGGAAGCAAATCATAAAGAGAATTCTCTTGTAAATGAAGCCGAATTTTTCTCTATTGTCAACCTGATGCTTAGCTCAGGAAGGAAGTATTTCACATGTATTAACACTCCCTATGGAGGGGGAACCTGTTGTTGTTATTGTTGTTATGTGCCGTCGAGTCGCCTACGACTCATAGCGACCCTATGTACAACAGCCCTAAACTCCGCTCTGTCCTGTGCCCATCGCATCGTCTCTGACACTCCCATCCCAATTATCCCAGTCACTGAATCAATCCACCTCATAGAGGACCTTCCTCTCCTGCGCCGTCCCTCCACCCTCCCAAGCATGATGTCCCTCTCCAAGGACCGGTCTCTCCTCACTACATGTCCGAAGTAAGTTAG
>NW_006399916.1:4486441-4497791 GCF_000299155.1 Elephantulus edwardii
CCAGATTTCTTGGCACAACTTGGTGAGCACGTCCAGGGCAGCATCTGTTAACAGAAATATATCAATTGGTATACCATCTATTCCTGGAGGGGAACCTAGCTGTCTCTTATCTGCAGGAAACAGCTCATTTCCTGTGATCTGTCACAAGAGAAACTTCAGCTTATAATTTTATGAT
Organism: Elephantulus edwardii; assembly: GCF_000299155.1. NCBI lineage: Eukaryota > Metazoa > Chordata > Mammalia > Macroscelidea > Macroscelididae > Elephantulus > Elephantulus edwardii. The sequence goes on from NW_006399916.1 coordinate 4,486,617, forward strand.
TCCTTCAGTTCCTGAGTAAGCTTATGGTTTACCATATAGTATTTGGTATGAAATTTGGCTTCCCACAAACCAACTCTTGGTCTTTTTGATGGTTTCAATTGTTTTTCTGTTTTCTATTTCGTTTATTTCTGTCCCACCTTTTATAATTTCAGGTTTTTTTAGAGGGTGTTGGGTTTTCTTGCTGCTCTTTTTCAACTTGTTGGAGATGTTAGGTTAAAGAATCAATTATCATTTTTTGTTGTTATCTTTTGATGTATTTCCTTAATACTATAAATTGACCTCTAATTACTGCTTTGGCTGTTTCCCAGAAGTACTGGTAAGTTGTGTTTTTTTATTGTCATTTGTTTCAAGAAACCTTTTTATCTCTTCTAGTACCCACTCATGTTCAAGCAAGGTGTTAGAAATTTCTCAGCATAGACTACTGAGCACATCCAGGCCTGCATCTGTTTGTCTAAACCCTGGAATTAGTATTCTGTCAATTTCTGCAGGCTTATTTTTCACCAATGCCTCCAGTGGGGCCTGGGCTTCAATACTATTGTTTTTTTATCATATTACATCTTCTGAAATGGTTGAAATAAAGAAAGTTTTAAAAACATATATAAATCAATTCTTTTTGGTACAAGGATGCTGTATATTCTTTCCATCTTCTTTTGATGCTTCCTGCATCTTCCAAGTGTTAGCCCATAAAATCCGTAATCATTGTGACTTCAGGCTTGGATTTTTTTTCCTTCAGTTTTTCATCTTGATGAATGCTGAATACATTCTTGCCTTTTGGTTGTCTAATTTCAGATCTTTGCCTATTTTATGATGATAGTTTTCTCTGTATATTCAAGCTGCCCTTTGAAATTTGATCAGCTGTCAGTGTATCACTTCATGTTCTCACTTTCTCTATACTCTAGAGCAAGTTTCAGCAAGTTTCTCTATTCTCTAGAGCAAGTCTTTTTAAGGACTTTTTGCTTTCCTCATATTTTGGGTCACCTCACAACTCTTCTTGTCTATGGTCGTCAGTATTAAAGGCATCAAATCTAGTTTTGAGTTCATCTCTAAATCAGATTATATACTCAAGGATGTATTTTGGCTCTCACATATTTGTTTTAATGTTCTTCAGCTTCAATTTGACTTTGTATGTAAGACTGACGGTTTATTTCACAGTTGGCTCTCAACCTTGTTATAGATGAAGATACTGAACTTCCCCACTATCTGGTTCCAGAAAGGTAGTTGATTTGATTTCCATGTAGTCTAACTGGTGAAGTTCACACGTCTAATCACTGTTTTGGTAACAAGTATTTTCTCTGAATAGACTGTTAGTTATACACATTTTAATCATGTGATTACCTGGGTCATATTTCCATCACCAAGGTCATATTTCCAATCCTTCTTCTTTGTTATAAACTTTTGCTTTCCATTCAGCAGTTATTATTAATATATTTTGGTTGCATGGTCAAGAAATTGCAGGCAGAAATAGTGTATTAATATTCTGAGATTCTCTGGTGACTCTTGTCCCAACACTACTTTCTGACAGTAAAAGCTGGGTATTCCCCCCAAAGATTTTGAACTTTTTTTTTGCATTTCTAGTTAAATTTTTATCTTATATTGGTTTGCTTGCAAAGTTCATATATATTGTGTTTTACACCATCCTTTGTTCACATTGTATTCCATACAATCATTCTGATAAATTATATTTTATAAAATCAATCAACACTGAATGATGCCCAGTACTGCTCTGTCTTTCCAGATCCCCACTGGATCTTTCCCATTTTCTTTACCTACCCCTCCATTCATCAAATTGTGTGACTCTATGATTTCTCCCCTGCTAATCCTCCCCCACCCAATCCTCCCCTTCCATCCTTGGATTTTCATACACATTTTACTAGTTATCTATTTCTATAATACTGGTCTTATATAGTATTTGTCCTTATGGGTCTGAGCTAGTTCACTCAGCCTAATGCTCTCCAGTCCCTCCCAAATTATGCAGTAATTAGAAATCATTGCTCCTGAGTGCTGCATACTATTCCACTGTGTAAATGTACCCTGATTTCTCAATCCATTCAATTGTTGTTGGACATTTGGATTGTTTCCATGTTCTTGCTATGGTGTACAACACTGCTATGAACATTAATGTACAAATTTCCATTTGTGTCCCAGTCTTAATTTTCTTTGGGTATATTCCAAGCAGTGGGATAGCTGGGTCATATGAAATTTCTATGTTCAGCTTTTCAAGGAAATGGCAAACTGCCTCCCTGAGGGGTTGTACCATTTTACAATCCTACCAAAGTGTATGAGAATTCCTATTTCTCTGCAACCATTGAAATATTTATTGTTTTCTGTCCTTTTAACCTTTGCTGCTGCTACTGGGTAAGAGAGTATCTCATTGTGGTTTTGATTTGCATCTCTCTCATTGCCAGTGATTTTAAACATTTCTTCATGTGCTTTTTGGTCATCCAAATGTCTTCCTCTATGAAAAGTCTTTCAATGTCTTTTGCTCATTTTGTAATTGTGTTATTAGTCTTTGTCTCTGGAACCCCTATAGGATTTTGTAAATTATTGTTATGAAACCCTTGTCTGATAAGGTATTGCCAAACGTCAGTAGATTTTCTTTTTATCCTACTGAAAAAGGTTTTGATGTACACAGGTATTTAATCTTTAGGAGGTCCCACTCACCAATTTTATCCTTTCGTGGTTGTATATTTCTAGCTATATTTCTCAGCCTTTTTGTAACATGGGCTATACCTTTGAAGGCATAAGTGATCCTATTTTGTCTCTTATGATTTTTATGATTTTGAGCTTTACCCCTAGGTCTCTGATCCACCTTGAGTTGATTTTTGTGTACAGTGAAAGGTGTACATCCTGCTTCTGATCTTTTATTGTTTCTTACAGAAATATTTTATAGTTTTATTTGTAAAGGTCTTTTGTGTCTCTAGTTAGGTTTATACCTAAGTATCTCAATTTGTGTTTGGCTATTATAAATGGTATTACTTTCTTGGTTTCTTTAATCTGTGGTGTTGGGTTTCTTTTGTTGTTGTTGTTAATGTAGAGGAATCTCACTGACTTTTGTATATTGATCTTCTATCCTGCCACTCTACTAAACTAGTCTACTAGCTCTGACAGGTGTGGTGTTTTTTTTGTTTTTGTTTTTGTTTTTTTTTAGTCTGTAGGATTTTCTTTGTACACTATCATATCTTCTGCAAATGAAGCTGGGTATTTTGAAATCAGCCACCGAGAACATCACCGAGCATAGTTAAGCCTTGACACATACAGGGTCACCATTTGTCAGAGTCAGCATATGACAACTAGCAAAATTCTTGGGGTTCTAAATGACTGGGGGAGTGGATTTACAGGTTCTTATTGTTGTTACGTGCTATCGAGTTGCCTGCAACACATAGTGACCCTACGTGCAACAGCCCGAAACCCTGCTTTGCTAATCTCACTGTCTCTGACACACCTACTCCCATTACCCAGTCACTGAATCAATCCATCTCATCGAGGGTCTTCCTCTCCTGCACTGTTCCTCCACCCTCCCAAGCATGATGTCCCTCTCCAAGGACTGATCTCTCCTGCAATATATCCAAAGCATGTCAGATGAAGCTTCAGAATCCTTGCCTCCAAAGAGCAGCCTGGTTTTACCCTCTCCAGGATAAACCTGTTTGTTCTCTTAGCAGTCCACGGTATAGTCAATACTCTTTCCCAGTACCATAGCTCAAACACATCAATTATCCTTCTATCATCCTTACTCATTGTCCAGCTCTCTGATGCATAGAAAGTGATTGCAAAACCATGGCCTGTATCAGGCACACCTTAATCTCCAGACTGACATCGTTGCTCTTCAGTACTTTAGAGAGGTCTCTAACAGCAGACTTTCCCATCACAATTCATCTTTTAATTTCCTGGTTGCTGGTGCCAAGAGTGTTGATTGTAGAGCCAAGCAAACTAAAGCTGTGAGCAGCCTCAATCTCTTCATCATCTATCATGATGCTATTAATCGGCCCAGTGGTGAGAATCTTTGTTTTCTTGACATTGAGCCTCAATCCATATTGAAAGTTGCAATCCTTGACCTTCTGCAGCAAATGCTTCAGGTCCTCCTCAGTTTCAGCAAGCAGGGTGTGTCATCTGCATAATGCAGGTACTGTTTGTTAATTCTCACATTCTGCAGATTGTTGAAGAGTGTTCCTTCCAATCCGGATGGCACATTTCTCCTCATAGAGCCCAGCCTCACAGATGATCTGTTCTGCATATAAGTTGAAAAATTATGGAGATAGGACACATCCCTGGCATATACTGTTGCAAATTTTGAACCATAAAGCATTTTCTTGCTCTGTTCTGATGACTGCCTCCTGGTCCAAGTATAGGTTTTGCAATAGCACGATCAAATGTTTTGGGATTCTCATTCTTCTTAGAGGGCCAAGGAGGCACAGGAGTCAGGGACTCAGCTTCCCCACCCCACTAAACAGGTACCCTGACCCAAAAGCCCATGTGCAGATCAAGGTGGTGTTTGCAATCCTGTGGGCCTTGGACCAGAAAAACAGCACTATATACCAGATCTACAGGACACATCACCCTCCGTTGGGAAACACTGTGACTACAGTTTGCTGCAAATGGAAGGGAACAGGCCCTAAGCTGCAAGAAGTCAAACACGGAGCAGAAATTAAAGGGAAAGGACTTTTATTCAGAACCATCTGAAATAAGAAGCCTTCCCTAACATCAGTACTTATATTTGGACTTACAAACTCCTAACTCAGGAGACACTGACCACAGCATAAGAAATCTGCAGCAGCTTGAAGTGTTTGAAATCACAGAAGCCCATAAAGCTTGAGATATAAGCTATCAGATAAAGGGATGGATATCAGCAGATAGGTGTTGAAGGCATTAGGTGGGAAAGGAAGAGAATGCTGCTGACAGGGAAATAGGTAGGTCAAGACACTGTGTCAAGGGCAGGGACAACAGTGAAACTATTGGTTATTTCTACAATTGAAATAACTTTAATCTGCACTTTTCTATAAAATGCTTGTCTGTCAGATACTTTTCTAAATCTGAGCATTCAGATTAAGACAGACTAAAAAGAAAGCGGAATGTATATCTGTGTTTCATTGATTATGCAAAGGCATTTGGCTGTGTGGATCATAATAAACTGTTACTGACTCTGAGAAGAATGGGAAGTCCAGAACACTTTATTGTACTAATGCAAAACCTATACATGGACCAAGAGGCAATCGTCGGAATAGAGCAAGGAAACACTGCATGGTTCAAAATTGGGAAGGGCGTATGCCAGGGATGTGTCCTGTCTCCATAACTTTTCAACCTGTATGCAGAACAGATTATCCGGGCGGCTGGGCTCTATAAGGAGAAATGTGGGGTCAGGATTGGTGGAAGATCTATCAATAATCTGTTTTATGCAGATGACACAACCTGCTTGCTGAAACTGAAGAGGACCTGAAGCGCTTACTGCAGAGGGTCAAGGACTGCAGCCTCCAATATGGATTGAGGCTCAGTGTTAAGAAGACAAAGATTCTCACCACTGGACCAATTGGCAGCATCAGGATGGATGGTGAAGAGATTGAGATTGTTCACAGCTTTAGTTTGCTTGGCTCCACAGTCAACACTCTCAGCACCAGTAGCCAGGAAATTAAAAGACGTATTGCTATGGTAAAGTCGGCTGTTAGGGACCTCTCCAAAGTACTGAAGAGCAATGGTGTCTTTCTGGAGACTAAGGTGCATCTGATACAGGCCATGGTCTTTGCTATCGCTTGTTATGCATCAGAGAGTTGGACAGTGACTAAGGAGGCTATAAGGAGAATTGATGCCTTTGAGCTGTGGTGCTGGAGAAGAGTATTGAAGGTACAATGGACTGCTAGGAAAACAAACAGATTCATCCTGGAAAGGGTTAAACCAGGTGGCTTCCTGGAGGCAAGGATTCTGAGGCTCCGTCTAACATACTTTGGACGTGTTGTAAGGATTGACTGGTCTTCGGAGAGGGACATCATGCTTGGTAGGGTGGAGGGACAGCACAGGAGGGGAAGGCCCTCTATGAGGTGGATTGACTCAGTCACTGGGGTAATCGGGATGGGTGTGTCAGAGACAGTGAGACTGGCACAGGACAGAGCAGAGTTTAGGACTGTTGTACATAGGGTCACTATGAGTCACAAGTGACTTGATGGCACACAACAACAACAACAAAAAGAAAGATTGGCCATCCACTTCTGAAATAGCAGGCCTCCAAAAACCCTATGTGTGGATTTACAGGAGGGAGTTAATAATTAATCAGCAGTTAGTCAGTAGTTTAGGGCTAGAACCTCCTCCATCAGCCATGGCCCCGTAGTTAGTTCTCTCCACCTTTCTAATCCATGGTCACCAACTCCCATGATCCTCTTCTCCACCACCACTAGCCAGGATACTCCTTTCAGCACTGGAAACACATTTATGGTACTAGCTCTTACTGTGATGTGCCCTGGGCCTCCGTGGAATGATCTGGAGCAAGTTCAGGTAAGCAGTTATGATGTACAACAGCTACACAGTAATTCAGGATTGGCTGTAGTTCTCTGAATTTCAAAAGAAGAAATTCCAGGGTTCTGACACTAATTTCCCCAAATTATTTGGATCCCACAGACTTTAAAAATTTTTCCCCCTTTTTTATGGTGTACCGTCAGATCAGATCTAACTGGCACAGGAGGAGATTGCACCTCCTTCTCCAGTGGAGCATCTGATGGATTCCAACTGAGCACCTTTGGGATTGCAGTGCAGCTTCTTGCCTGTAGGCTACCAGAGCTCCCTAGGATTCCATAGACTTTCCCCTTTAATTGTATCCCATATTAATTTCTGGCTGAGTATGACAATATTGGTTATATAAGAAAAAGTTTTATCTAAACTGCCATATGTCATGGTGTAAAATGAGAAGTGGAAATAGCCCGCCCTCTCACCCAGTTTATCAGCATTAATGCTGCTAAGTTAAAGCACATGAGAGAATCACAGCTGAGTAAATATTAAAGAAAAACAAAAAATGCTTTTGCTGGAACCACTACTAACACAGTAACCAGCAGTGGGCCAGCCAAGTCTTTAATTTTCATTACTCTTAATCCCTCCAACTTGTCAAAAGAAATGGGGTAGAAATCCCCTCAGTAAAATTTAGAAATCCTGTCAACAAACAAAAATTCCCTTTATGGTGAAATCCAGTTAAGAAAATGGTATCTGGCAGTTACTAACATACAAACACAGTCGTTATCTGCAAACACAGTTGTTTAAACAAAACAGATCACCATTACTCAAGCAGGCCCATTAATCACAATTCCACTAGCTATCAGCACTGAAAATTACCAGTGTTAGTAAATTTCCACCTCATTACCTTGATTTTTATTTAGAACCTTTCAGTGATGGTTCCCCTCCAACATCAGAAGTCACAAGTTAATCAAGCCACAAATTGAACAAAGAAAAACAATACATTCAAAGCTATCTTGGAAACGTAAATGCTTAGTACATTTTTGTTCATTCACAAAGTCCCTTTAAGCATTAATGTACTATATTCAAGACAATTTTCAAACCTTTGCTTCACAAACCATTAGCTGTAGCTATTCCAAGGAGTCCTGATGACACAGTGGGTGAGGACTTGCCTGTTAACCAGAAACCCACTAGCCATTCTGTGGGACAAAGGTGGGGTAGCCTTCAAGTTAGAGCCTTGGAAAGTCTGTAACATTGTACTCCATCCTGCAGGGTTGCTAGGAGTTGAATTGATAGCAACAAGCATAGCTATTTGACAATAATTGATACCAAGACACATCTGATACTCGGTCTTCTTTACTTCTTTTTAACGAACTAAATAATCTTGTCTTAATGAAAGACTGCTAGTTCTGGCTTACAATCTCACCCAGGAATGTTCTTGTCGAATGAAAGTACTTTCCAGCCCTCCAAAGAAAACATTCAGAAATGCTATATGTAAGGTACTTCCTGAAAATTTTCACTGTCAATCAGTTCTTTTTTTGTGCAGTGACTCTGTATTTCTTCGATCTTCTTTTGATGCTTTCTGGGTCATTCAATATATTGCCCACAGCATTTTTCAATATTGCAAACAGAAGTTTAAATTTGTTTTTCAATTCTCTCAGCTTGAGAAATGCAGAGAGTGCTTCCCTTTTTATTCTCCAATTCCAGCTCTCTGCATATTTTATTATAATACTTTGCTTTGTCTTCTTGAGTTGCCCTTTGGAATCAGTTCAGCTCTTTTACTTCAGCATATTTTCCCTTTGATTTGGTTTCTCGATGCTCTAGTGCAATTTTTAGAGTGTTTTCTGATATCCATTTTATTTTTTTCCTTTCTCCTCTTTGTAGAGCCTTTTTGCTCTCTTTATGGATGATAGATATCCTTGGTATCATCCCACAATTCATCTTGTCTTTGATCACTGGTGTTCAATGCCTCAAACCTATTTTTAAGAGGATCTTGAAATTCAGATGGAATAGATTCAAGATCATATCTTGTTTCTTGTAAAGTTCTTTTCATTTTCTTCAGCTGCAATATAAACTTGCATATGAGTAATTAGTCTGCCCCGACCTAGTTTTGACCGCCTGTATTAAGCATGTCCAACAATTCCCTCCAAAGATGTAGTCAGTATGATTCCTATGCAGCCCATCAGGTGAGATCCATGTGTAAATTCATCCTATGTGTCTTTTAACAAAGATATTTGCAATGAATAAACCATTGAAAATACAAAATTTGGTCATTCTATTTCCAGCCTCATTTTTATCACCAAGCCCATATTTTCCAACTACTATTCCTTCAACCTTTGCATTCCAGTCACCAGTTAACATTAATGCATCTTGATTACATGTTCGGTCAATTTCAGACTGCAAGATTTGTTAAAAATGCTCAATTTCTTCCTCTTTGGTTCCAGATATAGGAAAGTATATTTGAATGATGTAGTGTTAATGAGTCCTTCTTATCTGCATATGGATAATATTCTATCACTCACAACATTGTATTTCAAAGAATTGATGCTTTTGAGCTGTGGTGTTGGAGAAGAGCACTGAACAAGCCATGGATGGCCAAAATAACAAGCAAGTCTTGGAGAGGGGTAGGGTGGAGGATTGGCAAAGGAGAGGAAGACCCTCGACAAGATGGACTAGCATAGGGGAGCTCTGGTGGCCTACTAGCAAGGAGCTGCAACTACAATCCCAGAGGCACATGGTTCGAATCCACCAGATGCTCTGCCGGGAAAAGGAGGGACAATCTCCTCCTGTACCAGTCAGATCTGATTTGACGGCACACTCACACAAAAATAATAAATAAATAAATTTTAAAAAATTTTTTTTAAAAGATGGATTAACATGGTGACTGCTGCAAGGGGCTCTAGTGTGTCAGAAAATGTGAGGATGGCATAGGATAGGCCAGGGTTCACATCCACCGTTCTTAGGATCGCTGTGAGTTACTCAGCTCAACGGTGCCTAATAACAACATATGCAAGGCTGATTCTTAGAGACCTTCCAAAGTAAATGAAGACCAATCATTCAACAAATCTTAGTATACAACTCCTGTAGAAATGATGTAACAGAGAAATGCTTTAGGGCACTTCTATTCCATGGAGTCACTAGGGATGAAACCTGGACTTGGCTCCTAACCACAGCATAAGGTGTCTTACACCCATGGAAAGAGAATTTCTAGTGCAGAGCAGCAGATTGCTGGCACGACATGAATGAGAACTCTCACAGGACTTAGAATGGCCCACTGTGGACTGTGAGGGTGGGACCCGAAGCCACCCTCTCAGGAGTGGATGTAGAGCAGAAAAGAGGGGAGGGGAAAAGAAAGTGGTGGGAAGGGCTGAGTCACAGGGGTGATTTGCGTTTGAGAACAAGACAGCTTCAATCTGTGGTAAACAGAAATCTGAGTTTGTACATGGTCTCTGTGTGACTACATTTCAAATACTAATAACATCCATCTTGATAGGATCACCCTTTGATTCGATCCATTTGAAAAGGTGAAGGATACTGGGGCCTTCTTCCAAGGTTGATTGTGGTTAACTTACTTTAGAATCATAAGAAACAGGGTCACTGTGAGCTCCAGTAGTCCCTATCAATACTAAGATTGCTTCCATCATTATGCCAGCCAAATAAATGATCATCATTGGCACTGAGTGCATTGTACTGATTAACTTCATAGCTGGTCCTAGAACAGGCCTTCTAAGAACAACAGATCAGGCAGAAACATCAATGCCTCCATTCAAATAATGGGGTTAGTTCTCCCTCACCTTGGAGACAGTTAATTAGCTTCATCTAATCAAGGTGCTGCTAATGAATGATAAATTACATATGACAATAGGCATTATTGTTGCCGTTTCTAGCTGACTGGCCTCCCTCAGTGTGCATTTTGTTGTGTTTCCTGTTGAGGACATCTGGGCTGCCTGAATGCAAGCGGAGGTAAAGACAGTGAGCATGAATAGGAAGCCAACAAAACCCCACTTCCTGGAAGGGACAGCTGTTGTTTTTATCTGACAGGCACCCATCCCTCTTCTACAGGTAATGCCATCACTGTTCTTTATACAACAACCTTGTGCTTATTCCACATGGTTTTGTGGGGTCTCCAGGTAAAGTGCTTGTCCCCTTACCTGAAACTGAACCCAAGGAAAAATATGAATATTGACACAAAGAACAAGGGACTAAAAACAACTGAACAGTCAGCACAGAGGCAGTGCCTGGAAAATACTATCCATTATTTAGGTCCTATTCCTTAAATTCCTTGATGTCCTGATGGGCTGTCCTGTCTAGAGCTAGAGTTGTGAAACTTTTAAGCAGTGCCATAAATTATTCTATGGTTTCCTATTTTTCTTTAAATTAAGCAGGAGTGACTGTTGGATGAAGTGGGGGCAGAGGCTAACCAATGCAATTCCTTCTTCATTTCTATTTCCACTCGTTGTGTCAGAGATGAAGAAACTCAAAAGGATTGTAAGACTCACAATTGACATTACCAAGGCCTCTTGTTGATGTCCATCAACAAATGAATGGATAGAAAAATTATGGTATATCTAACTTACTTTGGACATGTAGTGAAGAGAGACCGGTCCTTAGAGAGGGACATCACGCTTGGGAGGGTGGAGGGACGGTGCAGGAGAGGAAGGTCCTCTATGAGGTGGATTGATTCAGTGACTGGGATAATTGGGATGGGAGTGTCAGAGACAGTGTGATTGGCACAGGACAGAGCGGAGT
>NW_006399916.1:4497891-4499700 GCF_000299155.1 Elephantulus edwardii
ATAATTGGGATGGGAGTGTCAGAGACAGTGTGATTGGCACAGGACAGAGCGGAGTTTAGGGCTGTTGTACATAGGGTCGCTATGAGTCGCAGGCAACTCGACGCCACATAACAACAACAACAACACATTTTCAAGTGAAGTTGCTTTAAGTTTAACAGTAATTACAACAGCCTAGCCACACTACTGTCCTAAGTTTTCATTAACTACATGACTTGAAAGAATAAAACAATGATTAATGATATGAAAACCATACAATTTTCATAATAATAATAATGTTATTCTTTTCTCCCCCTTTCCCCATTGGTTTGCTTACAAGAATTTGTTTACATTGTGTTTCATTCACGCACATTGTGTTTTATATAATTCTTTATTTACTTTATATTTCACATAGTCATTCATTTGACATTTTTACTATTATGTATCTTAATCATAAAATACTGACCAATTTGGAAGAATGAATCTTATTATATACTAATATGTATTTGGTAAGGTTGAGATGTCAATGACTTACCTTTTTAATATTATTTTTCCCAGGTCACTGGACTCCTGGATGATTGTTTGTGTGATATTGACAGCATCGATAACTTCAATACCTATAAAATCTACCCCAAGATTAAAAAATTGCAAGAACGAGACTATTTCCGTTACTACAAGGTGAGGTCATCATTATTTTGTGTGGATGGCTTTGATGGCTTTGTCGATGTTGAGACTAAGAACAGCAAATCGTGCACCATCTCGTATTTTCACATGTACCACTTAGGGGAACTGATTGCATCGGTTCAGTTGTGCAGCATTTCTTATCCGTTCTTGAGTTGTTCCTCCTCCAGTAACATAAATCCATTGTCCCATAAGGTTCCCATCTGATCTTTTAAGTTGCTGGTGTTAAGTTGATCCCATGTAGATAGTACTTAGTTAGCATTGTCCTCTTTGAGAGGATTAATAAAATAATTGACACACCACTGACCAAATTAACAAAGGAGATGATGAAGCAGTGCAAACAACACACAGGCAAAGTGACATTATAGCATAATCAACTGAGTTAAAAAAAAATGTAATAAGGAACATAGTGTGCCAGCAAATTTTAAAGCCTAAGAGAAATGGGCATATTTCTAGGAAAACACCAACTGCTTAACACAGGCTGAAATAGAAAATTTGAATAGATCTGTAACAAATGAAGAAATTGAGGAGGTCTTGAAAATCCCACTTATAGCAACAACAAAGTACCCTGGCTCAAAGCTTTACTGGAGAATTAAGTGTAGCAGATATTTAGGGAGGAGCTGACATCAGTTCTGCTCGGACTGAGAACATAGGGAAAAATGGAATACTTCTAAGGTTGTTCTGTGAAGCAGGCAAAGCCAGGCAAAGACACTACTGAAAAATGAAATTAAATAGAGCAGTAACTCTCATGAATGTGGTGGTGGTGTTATTGTTATGTGCCATCGAGTCACTTGTGACTCATAGCAACCCTGTGTACAACAACCCTAAACTCTGGTCTGTCCTGTGCTCAATCGCACTGTCTCCGACACACCCATCCCGATTACCCCAGTCACTGAATCAATCCACCTCATAGAGGGCCTTCCCCTCCTGTGCTGTCTCTCCACCCTACCAAGCATGATGTCCTTCTCCAAGGACCGGTCCCTCCGTACAGCATGTCCAAAGTATGCTAGATGGAGCCTCAGAATCCTTGCCTCCAGGGAGCCTCCCGGTTTAACCCTTTCCAGGATGAATCTGTTTTCCTAGCAGTCCGTAGTACCCTTAATACTCTTCTCCAGCACCACAGCTCAAAGGCATCAATTCTCCTTCTATCCT
>NW_006399916.1:4499800-4505939 GCF_000299155.1 Elephantulus edwardii
TGATTGGCACAGGACAGAGCGGAGTTTAGGGCTGTTGTACATAGGGTCGCTATGAGTCGCAGGCGACTCGACGGCACATAACAACAACAACATACAGTGGAATACTACACAGCACTGAAAACCAAGGAACTTGTAAAGCATTACATAGCATGGGGGACCCTGGAGGACATCATGCTGAGTGAAATATCTCAGTCACAAAAGGACAAACACTGCATGGCACCATTGTTAAAAATCAAGTCTGACATGGAGGGTTGGGAGGAGAATAGGATAAAAGTGGATAGATAACTGCCATTGCATTGGAACAGATGAAAGAAATGTCTAAAATGAATATATGATTAGGCATTATACATAAGACAACATCCCAGAATAAGGGGTATATCATTGCAAAGAGGACTGGAGGGAGGGGAGGTAATTGTTCAACAGTGAATGAATGTTAAAAAAAAAAGTGATCTGGGGAAGGGGGAAGGCAGTGCAAAGGGGTAAAGTGTGCAACAAATGAATGAATGAAAACCTAACTTCTCTGTAAATGTTCATTAAAATCACAATTAAAATAAAAGTTTATTTAAAAAAGGCTAATTGCAGTGCTTCTTATTTTAAGAAATGGAAAACAAAGAGGCCAAGGGAACAATGCTTTGTTAAAGGTTAAGCAGACCACTGTGGCCATCCCTATTGATTTTTGGTATCCCAAGTCTCATGGAGAACATCTGCTACTTTTCATTCACCCATCAACGGAAAAATCATTCTTCTCAGGAGTCACTTGTCAAGCTACTGAACAGAGAAAACAAACTAACACAGGGTAATCGCTGTTGTGCAGTTACTTTCTGGATTTGAGAGCTAGGAGGACAAAAGCACTCTGCTTTACTGTTCTGCGCCCATTCTCCTCCTCCCAATATAACTGATCAAGTCGTCCCTCAATGACGAAGCTGGAAGGATTCTCAACCCTGTTCTTTGTGTAATCGGGGAGTCATTGGAGGATCTGGGGTTTCATGATAAAATCTACTATTTTAAAAATTGTATAATTCAATCCCAGAAAGATTTAGGTACACAGCAGATAATAGCACAAGAAATTGAAAAGTCCACTGATTAGACAAGAGAAACAGCTTTAGCAGAAGGATAAGGACAGAATCATATTCTTAGGAAAGAAAGAAGGGAATGAAGAGTTAAGAAAGCAGAGGTTTAGCAAAGACTAACAGGGAGCTCTGGATATATGCACACCCATGTTTATTGTGGCTTTGTTCACAATAGCAAGGAGTTGAAAACAACCTAAGTGCCCATCAACAAATGACTGGATAGAGAAGCTGTGGTGTATTCACACAATGGAATACCACATTGCATTGAAAAACAAGCAACTCATGCAATATTATCCAAAATGGGTGATCCTGGAGGACATTACACTGAGTGAAATATCTCAGTCACAAAAGGACAAATACTGCACGGTGTCTCTGTTGTACAATGAGGCTGACATCGGGGTGGGGGTAAGACTGAGAAAGACTGGATAGATTATGTTTACTGCATTGAAGACGATGAGGGAAAGAATAGTTTAAAAGTAAAATATTTTAGGGCATTATGATTATTATAAGAGTCTGGAATGAGGGTTGCAGAGTGGAGTATACTCGGGGTGGGGTTGGGGGTGGGGGGTGCAGGGAGATTGAGTACCAATGAATTTGACTTTTCAAGGAGGGGAGCAAACTGTGGGGGTGGGGTGGGGTGGGCGGGGAGAAAAGTGCAACAATGAATGAATGGAATTCCAAAATCTCTGTAGATGTTCATTGAAATTAGTAAAACAAACAAACAAAACCAGGGAGATCTGGTTGGTGGTGGTGTCCTTAGAGAGCTGCATTGCTAACCTAGGAGTGGTGCCTCTCTGGAAGTTCAAGTCCACCAGCTGCTCTGAAGGAAAAAGACAGTCTCCTCTAGTGTAATTCACAGCCAGCTTTGGAAACCCAATGGGGGTACTGTTATGTGTTGGTTTTGAATTGGCGGCAATGAGAAAGAGGGGGGAAAAGAGATGAAAACGTAACTGAAAGGTCAAGCAAAAAGTCATCTTGACTTTAAGTGAAGGGAAATCTAGCTTCAGATCTCAAGCAGAAGAGAGTTGCTAAGAGGAAGCAAGTGACTTGTGTGGTCACACAAGGCTTTGTGGAGGGAAAAGCCCCCATATTTAAGTTGATGCTGTTGCCATTGTGCTGAAATTCTCAACAATGTCTGAACCAGGGGGCCCTTCACTTTCATTTTTTAAAAAGCCCAGCAAAAAGGGATCTGATTGGCTGATCCCTAGCCATGTAAAACAGTCCATCTCCTAAAGCCTGGAACCTGTGGTTTTGTTAATTTATTTGCCAAAGGATGTGGTGAGGTTAAGTTAAGGATCTTGAATGAGATTAGCCTGCATATCTGAGAGGGTACTTTTAAGAGGGCGAGTAAAGTTAGGGCCAGGGAAAGAAGGTGGTGTGACAGTGGAGAAAGGATAGAAGAGAGAAGGATAATGTGGTGTAGGAGTATGTGAGCTAAGTAATGCCTCTAGGGCTGAAACAGTCATAGGGACACAGTCTGGCTGACGCATCTGGATTTCTCACATCCAGAACTGTAAGAAATCTGCTTGTTTCAAGCCAATATATTTGTGATGATTTGTTAGATCAGCAACAGGAAATTCATACACACTAAAGACTGACCCTAGCCATGTATTTTCAGTTGCTTAAGATAATGTGAAATTTGGACTGTGAGTAAGGAAGACCAAAGAAGAATTGATGCCTCTGAGTGTGGTGTTGGAGAAGAGTACTGAATATCACATGAAATGCAAAACAAAACAAAACAAAAAACACAACCAAACACAAAAACAACCAAACCAAAAAACCAACAAACAAAAAACCAAAAAAAACAGAACCAAACAAATCTGTCTTGGAACAAGTGAAACTAGGGTTTTCCTTAGAGGCAAGGATGGTCAAACTTTGTCTCATATACATTGGGCATGTTGTCAGAAGGGGCCAGTCCTTGGAGAAGGACATCATTGCTGGGAAAGGTGGAAAGAGAGGACCACCTTAAAAAAATGGATTGACATAGAGGCTACAGCAATAGGTTTGAGTGTTGCAATCATGGAGATGGTACAAGATAAAGCATGGTTATGGTCTGTTTTCAGGGTTACTGTGAATTATTGTAAATTACATGAATCTAACAATATAAATATAAGATTACTAATTTTGAATTAAAACTGTGATTAAAAGTAACAACTCTCATTTACTGAGCACTTCCTGTATATGCAAAGCATTATACTAAGCCTTTACGAGGTAAGAAGCTGCGCTGCAATACCAAAGGTATGAGGTTCTAACCCATGGGAGAAAGGTGAGCCATCTCTTCCCAGGTGATTAACTGTCTCTGAAAACTCCAGAGTTTTGTTGGTCGGTTACGACTTGACAGTATACAACAACAACAGACCAGTATTTAAGGCATTGTTATATTAATTTTAATGATGAAGAAATTGAGGCTCAGTGAGCTTAAATACTATTTAAGGTCATGGGTTTTTAATTTATATTGGAATTGGGATCAGAGCTTCGTCTGTCACTCCAAATTTTTATTTGTTTATCCCAGTCCAAATCTTGTAATAAACTTGAGTTTGTCCTACTTCTTTAGTGCACATTATAATTAGAGATGTCAACACCGGAGCTGGGGCAGTGTTATATTAAGTAATAATCAAGCTGAATATGTTCTTTCTCAATAATGTGCAATAAATACTTTGTTGTTCTTCCACCACATTGAAGATGCTGCTTACAGGGGTCCTTAGCAACTGTTCCCTCCTTGACCCGACGACTTTCTCCTAAGGCATTAAAGCCTCTTTTAACACTGAGCATCCCTGACAGGTCTGCAACCTTGAACTATCAGCGAAAACAGCTCATGATCACCAGTTTGCTGGGTTATCTATCGCCTCACCGTTGGGACTTGGATAAAAGTCTAAAGAAGAGAAGGGCTGGGTGCAGGGTGCACCTGCAGGAGACGCGCTACCTCAGAAAGAGCAGGAGAAGAAAGGCTCGGAGTGAAGCCTATTCGGACTCACACACCTAACTCGGGTTCAGATGACATGTCAGTCACCACTTGTAAAGTCGATAACTTTGAGGCTTCCCGGAGGCGCGGAGTCCCAGACCGGGCACCGCTTCTTGTTTTGAGGCTCGCGTGGTCCTTTCTGATTGGTCACCCTCCTAGGAGGCAGAGCGGAGGCAGCAGTTTTGGTTTCTGATTGGCCCATATCAGCCCCGCCTTCCTGCCAATTTGCCCCACCCCTCGCGCCGCCGTGACTCGGACTCCCAGCAGGCGCCACGCGCTGCGGGGGCGTGGCCGGCGCGGAGGACGCTGGGGGCGGGGCCGGCGGGCATGAAGAGGGGTGCCCCTCGCGGCGAACCCCACTAGAGCCGCCGGGCGCCAGCAACTCGTGCCGCCTGTCTGACCCTGGAGTCAGCTGCCGTCCAGGAACCGTCCGCTTCGGCCGTCGCTCGGGCCGAGGGGCTCGGCAGGCCGCGGTGGGGGCAGAGATCAGCATGCGCCTGGGCATCCGCCCGGCCGGCTCGGGGAGGGAGGTAACGGCGTCTGTGCTGCAGCTTCTGGTTTCGCTGAGCTTCCTCGGCGGGGTCGTCGAGGCCCAGGTAGGCACAGGTGTGCGCTGGAGGCCAGGCAGGACTCGGGGGTCCCTTATGCGGCCATCCCGGGGGACGCCTGCCGGCGCGCGGGGACAGCGACACTGGGGGTGGTGGCAGCGGAAGGAGGACGCTGGCGATCCCCTGAGCTTTGCAGCTTGGTTCTCGGGTGTTTTGTAAGTGACCCGGGCAGGTGGCGGGAGAGGGGGCGTGAGCGAGGCCGGGTCTGCAGAAGGGAGGTGCACAGGGGACACGACAGTGCCCCGCAACTTTGGAGCCAGAGAGCCTGCTGCGCCTGCTTTAATCCGACCCACTGCGAGCTGTCTGTTGAGTGCCACCAGCTGGAGAGTGGAGACGCTGTCGCCGCTGGCCTCAGCCTCCCCCCCCCCCCCCCCCCCCCGCCCCAGTACAGAGGAACTGGCTGGACGGTCCATTCAAGGAGGGTCTTACCCTTGCAAGACCCCACTCCAGCGTCCCCATCCTGCTCCAGTCCTCGGGCCTAGCTGTCCAGAGCCTCCACCGCCCAGACCCTCCCAGCACGCTGCACCTGCTGCAAAGGGGCGAGATTGCTGTGGGGGAGCGGGAGGAAGGGGTCCCCAGGGGCCCGACAACAAGGAGAGATGGGATTGGAAGCAATTAATGCTGATTGCTGTGCAAAAAAAAAAAAGGCAATTGGGAGTGAAATCCTGTAAACATGTTTTTATGACTTGATTCAGTGACCGTGTTTCCTTTTTTTATGGTTTTATGGAGCTTTGCACTAAATCTCAGACTTTCTTGGTGAACTTTGTGTCTCTGCATACTCTTTGTTTGAGTGTTTTGCTTAGGAATTAAGGAAACAATTTAGAAATGAACAGTGGTGATAGTGAAACATGATGACTGTCATCAGTGTCACATGTGAAAAATGTTGAATTGGCATGTGTTTTGCAGTCTGTATTTTACCACAATAAAGCAGTGAGAAATTTGGTTTGGCTATCGAGGAGCAAGTTAAAAATTTAATAAAAATGTAATAGCTTCTGTTGCTTAGCCCATTGCCAACCCAGTAATGGTTCAAATCCACCGGTAGCCCCAAGGGAGAAAGATGGATAAGTCTGTGTGATTTATTGCTTTGGAAACCCTCTGGAGGGTCAGCTGTGAGTCACTTCTGACTAGGCAGCAGTGAGATGCAGATGAGATGGACTGTGGTCCAAGAATACTGTAAAGGTAACCCAATGTGGTTTACCTTTGTACTGCTTTTTGGACTCTGGAGAAAAACTGAAATAGTGAACATCTGACCATATCTACTAGACTTGTGAAAAGTACATTCCCCAAATCTAGTTGAAGTTGGGTGTTTGTTCTTGAATAAAAGTTAACTTAGGTATTGATTTTGCTCATTTTCATTCTTGGCTACTTGGAATACTTTTCACCAATCCAGAAGCTTAGTTTTAGGTTTATTCTTCTATCACTAATTATGTATGTTGATGCTTTATAACTGCATGTGTGCTTTTAATTTTGCTTTATCTCTCTCTAGGGAGCTCTGGTGG
>NW_006399916.1:4507729-4513950 GCF_000299155.1 Elephantulus edwardii
GGTGCGGTTGGCGCAGGATAGAGCAGGGTTTAGAGCTGTTGTGCATAAGGTCGCTATGAGTCGGAAACGACTCGATGGCACATAACAACAACAACAATATTTTCTAATGTTTGCCTATGTTTTGGGTCATGTTATTTGTAACATGCTTAAATATATTTTACATTATTTTAGAAGTTTAGAGCTTAAGTGACACAAGAGCATGGGATGAAGGTGGCCCGCTGTGGCAGGAAACTTCTTCTTTTGAGCAGTCTGTTTCACCAGATTGTTTCCCTCTAGTCTGAGCAATGAAGTTGGGGGAGACTCCGGGAAGTGAGAAAGCAGAATTAAGCAAGTTACTTCACCCCTCTTCCTTATTGGTAAAAACCAGTAAAATATAAAGGGGAGAACTAGAGTTTTAGAAAAGCTCCTCTTTAAAAGGAAATCAAGGATCTCTGATGGCAAAGTGGTTAAGAGATTGGCTGCTAACCAAAAGGTCTACCGTTCAAACCCACCAGCAGTTATGAGGGAGAAAGGACCTGATAATGGGCTCCTGAAAGGATTATAGGTAGAATGGAGTACTTAAAGTACTTAAAGTATTGACTATCTTCCAGCAATCAAAGGAGAAAATTATTTTTTTTAATTTATTTTTTTTATTTTATTATTTGTGTGTGTGCGTGTACCCAGGAGAAAATTATTTTTAAGAACTTAAAATTACATACTTCTGTGGACCTAATGGCCCATTAATATATATGTACACACAATGTTTTATTGTGTTTTTGGTGAAAGTGCACAGTTAATTGGGTCCAGATTTTTCAGTGCCATTAATTTCACTTTCCATAATACATCAACATGGTCATCATTTCCATTTTGGTTGTTTGATTTTCATTAATCTGATTTCCCTCACTCTCCCCATTACCTCCTCATCTTTGCTTTAGAGTAAATGGCGACTCTACTCTTATGCAGATGATTTTTCAAGTTTCTTTTCATTCATATATAGATTTTTTTAAAAAGAGCTCAGTACTCATGGGTACTATTGTTTATTTTATGAGTCAGCCTGTCGTTGAGCTGAAGTATGACCTCTGGGAGTAAGTTTCAATTCAAAGGTTAAAAAATAACTCGGGGTTATAGTCTTGGTAGTGATCATCCAGTAAGTCTGGGCTTTTTATGAATTCACATTCTTGTCCATACTTTTTGGCTCTTCTGTCAGAGTAAATCAGTTGCTGCTCTAATCAAGTTGTGGTGGCTGGGTCCCAGTCATCTAGTTGTTCAGGGCGCATGGTAGATGAGGCCATGGTTTGTGCAGACTGTTGCTCCAGTAGACTAGTTTCATCTCACAGTCTTTGATTTCCTTCTTTCTCTTTTGTACCAGATGTGTTTCAATCATAATGGTATCTCAGATGGCCACAGAAAGCTTTTAAGACTCCACATGCCACCACAAAGGACAGATGTTAACTTTGTGAACTATGTGATACCATTGACTATTTTGTTGACCATTTTGTCTTTAAATACTATGGTCTTAAGCCTTGCAACCCAGTAAACCAATCCTACAGGATGTTTGGTTGTGTCTAGGAAGTAACTTTGCCCCTTCTGCACTTTATATATAGATGTAAGTGCAGTACACACATACATAGGCACTGTTTTATGCAGATAACCTTTGTTAAACATTTTTGCAGACCACACAGTCCACTTGTGTGTTATGCACACGGGAATATTATATGCAAAAACATGGTGTGTGCTCTCAAAGATACACCAGTACATGTACATGCATATACACACATATCCACCTAAGAGGGAGGGGCTCTGGTGGCTTAGTAGTAAGGAATCACGCTGCCAGTGCACAGGTACATGGTTTGAATCCACCAGATACGCCATGGGAGAAGAATGGGCAGTCTCTTCCTCTGCAATTAACTGCCTCAGAAAACCCACTGGAGGGTCAGCTATGGGTCAGTTCTGACTCAACGGCACATAATAATAATAATGACAGCTACCTAGTAGGGACTTATGGTGTCCTCGAGGTTAAGAAGTTAACCTTTCTTTAAAGGGATAGTTTCAGTTGGATGTATTTTTAAGAAGAATCTACTCCAATAATTACTCTGGGGGATTATCTAAAACCCTGGAAACCTTGAATTTCTGTTTGAGCGAATCAATCTCTTTGTCTCTCTCTGATTGCTCTTGAGCCAGAACTGACTTAGCTGTCACTCTGGTGGGTTTTCAGAGGCTCCTAGCAACCCTGAGAACAATAGATCTGAACCCTGCTCTATCCTGTGCCATCCTCACCATCTGTGACACACTTGAGCCCATTGTTGCAATCACTGCATCAGTTCATCTCATTGAAGGTCTTCCTCTGATGCTGACCCTTCACCTTTGCAGGCATGATGTCCTCCTCCAC
Organism: Elephantulus edwardii; assembly: GCF_000299155.1. Taxonomy (NCBI): domain Eukaryota; kingdom Metazoa; phylum Chordata; class Mammalia; order Macroscelidea; family Macroscelididae; genus Elephantulus; species Elephantulus edwardii. Next base: position 4,510,098 of record NW_006399916.1, read on the forward strand.
AAACTGGCCCCTCCTAACAACGTGCTCAGAGTACTTGTGATGGGGTTTTAACTATCCATGCCTCCAAGGAGCACTCTGCTTTCACTTTCTCCAGGATAGATTTGTTCACTTGGCAGTCCATGGGATATTCAGCACTCTTCTCCAGCACCACAACTCAAAGGCATCGATTCTTCTTCTGTCATCCTTAGTCACTGTCCAACTTTAAGATACATAGCAAGCAAGTGGGAAGACCATGTCTTGGATCAGGAACACTTTAGTCTTTAAACTGATGTCATTGCTTTTTAGTATTCAGGAGAGATTCTTGATAGCAGATTTCCTAGTACGACTTGTGTTTTGATTCCTTGATTGCAGGTGTCAAATTTGTTAACGTAAAGTGAAATAATTGACAATGTCTTATTTTCTCCTTTTAACTTACTCTTCATCCTTCCAACCTTTGGTGTTCCTCAGAAGTGCTAGGCAGACTTCTACCTCAGGACCTTTGCACTTAATATTCCCAGTACTTAGGAAGCTTCCCCCCAGGTAGCTAGCTGTATGATTGGCTCCTTTTCCTTCTTCAAGTATTGCCAAAATGTCAGTGAGACCTTTCATGACTCCTAAGTCCTCACAGCTGGACCAATAAATAGCACCATGACAAAAGGGTAAAACCTTGGAGTTGTCAAAGATTTCCTTTTATTTAGATCCACAGTCAGTGCCCATGGAACCAGCAGTCAGGAAATCAGATTATCTATTGCATTAGGCATAGCTGCTATGAAACACCACTTTAAAGTATTAAAAAGCAAGGTTGTCAGTGGGAGTACTAAGATGTCCCTAACCCAAAACATGATGAAAGCTAAACAAGAAATAATACCAGACAAGGATTGATGCCTTTGAATTGTGAAGTCAGTGAAGAATATAGAACATACCAATATGCCAAAGAACCAACAAAATATTAGAAGTGCAACCTGAATGTTCTTTAGAGATGATGAGACTTTGTCTCATGCACTTTAAATTCTTAGTTACAAGGTAGGTGAGGAAGACTTTCAGCAGTGGACTGCCATGGTGGCTGCAGCGCTGGGCTCAAGGCTGGTGAGGCTGCAGCAGGACCGAGAAGTGCTTGGTTCTGCTGTGCAGAGGGTGCTGGGGGCAGAAGGGACTTGGTGACACCTTCCACCATCACTGCCATTCCTCCAGATCTGTTTTCTAAAACCTTGGGGAAGTTTTTGTTTTAGTGACTACAAGTTACATGTTTGTACATGATAATTTGTATACCTTATTGTAGCACCCTTCATGCAAAATATTACTGAAGATCATCCAGAATCAGTTATAACAGTACATTTAGAGAAATGCTAGAGTTCAAGCTGGGTTTAGAAGAGGCTGTGGCACCAGCATGTCATATGCATCCTGGCTGAAGGCAGACAATACCAGAAGAATGTCTATTTGTGCTTTAGTCACTATGCAAAGGCATTTGACTGTGTGTATCATAACATATTATGGCTACCATGAGAAGAATGGGAATCCCAAAGTACTTAATTGTGCTCATGCGAAACCTATACCTTGACCAAGAGGTTGTTGTGCAACAGAAAGAACAGTGCATGGTTTGGAAATGGAAAAAAAATTTGTGTCAGGGCTATGTCTTCTCTCTGTACCTATACTATCTGTATGCTGAGAAAATCATTCAGGAACCTGGACTCTGAAGAAAAATGTGGCATCAGGATTGGAGGAAGACTCATCAGCAACCTGTGTTAGCAGAAGACACAACCTTACTTCCTGAAAGTTGAGTAAAACTTGAAGTACTGCTGCAGAAGACTTCTGCAGCCTTCAGTGTGCATTGCATCTTCAGCACCAAGAAGATAAAATTTCTCACTACTGGACTGATACAGAAAATCATGATAGGTGGAGAAAAGATTGAAATTGTCAGTGGACATGTTGTTAGGAGAGGCTATTCCTTGTAAAAGGACATCATGCTTGGAAAAGTAGAGGGTCAGTGAAAGATGAATGGTAACAGTAACCACAGCAGTGGGCTCTAATATGTCAAAGAAGTTAGGTTGGCACAGGATACGACAGCATTCAGAGCTTGTTCATGGGGTCTCAATGACTTGTACTCAACTTGATGTCATTTAAAAACAACTATATCACCACAGTGAAACTATTTTAAAGAGATAAAATGTGGTTGACAAACTAAAAGACAATAGTTTAAGAAATATAAGAAAGGCAGTCACTGAATAAAAAAAAAGTGTGGGGTTTTTAAAAATTTTTTTGTTTAAAGTAAAAAAAAACCACAAATGTATTACCTTTGCGTCCGTTCTCAGGTATAGTTAATTTTGTGGGAGAGAGGAAAATTGCCCTATTGGGTTTACAAGGCTGTCAATCTTTATGGATCCAAGGAATGGCAGTGAGGTTGAAAGTCAGTGTTTTGGCTATGAGCCAAATGCTTTAATTGCCATGTTTCCAGTGGGGCTAGAATGGGAATTCTTGTAAGTAATAAGCTGGAGCAATAGAATACAATTCACTAGAGTTAATGACAGGGTTCTAGTAAAGAATTCCTTTGTTCTTTATCTCAAAGTAATAGAGCTTTAACTATATCATAGAGCATTCAGTGATGCATTTGTACTCCTAGGGAGGAAAACTGAGATGGAAATACATAGCAGAGACTGGATCCATTTTCTGGTTACTGTTTTTACTTATATTCCTGGTAAACCACAGAAATAACCATTAAGGCCAAGTTCTGATCTTTTAAATTTCAAATGGAAGTAGTTTTATTTTATTAAATTATAAGTTCATATGTAGTTGTTTTGAAGAAAACTATAGAGATATTCCATGTAACTTTTACTAGTTCTCTTGCTTTAACCTTGAGACATATGTAATTTTCTTGTGTGTGAAATAATCATAATTGAGGTAACATTTACAAAACTCTTAGCACAGTACTCAGACATACACATGTTCAATAAGTAGTAGCTTTAAGAAAAGATTGATCACTGTTGTTATAAAGATTATTGTAATCTGGAATTTCTAGATCAGTGTGGAAAGAAATGGCCTGAATATCCTTAGTGGCTTTTTGGTTTTTTTATAACTTAAAGCTCAACATCAATAAAACAAAGATTCTCACCACTGGGCCAATTAGCAGCATCATGATTGACAGTGAAGAGATTGAGATTTTTAACAGCTTTAGTTTTGCTTGGCCCCACAATCAACGTTCTTGGTACCAGCAGCCAGGAAATCAAGACGAATTGCACTGGGAAAGTCTGCTGTCAGTGACCTCTCCAGAGTACTGAAGAACGGTGATGTCAGTCTGGAGACTAAGGTGCGCCTGAAGGAAGCCTTAGTCTTTGCAATTACTTGCTATATACCAGAAAGATGGACTATGACTAGGGATGATAAAAGTTGTGGTGCTGGAGGAGAGTATTCAATATATTGTGGACTTCTAGGAGAACAGACAGGTTCGTCCTGTAGAGGGTAAAACCAGGCTTCTTGTTGGAGGCAAGGATTCTGAAGCTTCATCTGACATACTTTGGGCATGTTGCAAGAAGTTAACAGTCTTTGGAGGGGGATATCATGCTTGGGAGGGTGGAGGGACAGTGCAGGAGAAGAAGACCCTTGATGAGATGGATTGATTCAGTGATGGGGGTAATGGCGGTGAGTGTGTCACAGACAATAAGGTTGGCACAGGATAGAGCGGCGTTCAGAGCTGTTGTATGTAGAGTTGCTATGAGTTGCAAGCGACTCAACGGCACATAACAACAAATTTATGACTACTAAACAAAAAAAGTTGGGAATAGTGAAGAAGAATCAATAGTCGGAAAACATGGGCTTGGTGACAGGAATGAGGCTGGAGATAGAATGATTGAATTTTGTAAAATCAATGACTTATTCATTG
>NW_006399916.1:4518004-4525708 GCF_000299155.1 Elephantulus edwardii
TGGCCTGTATCAGACGCACCTTAGTCTCCAGAGAGACACCATTGCTCTTCAGTACTCTGGAGAGGTCCCTAAAAGCGGACTTTCCCATGGCAATACGTCTTTACTTTCCTGGCTACTGGTGCTGAGAGTGTTGACTATGGAGCTAAGCAAACTAAAGCTGTGAACAATCTCAATCTCTTCACCATCCATCCTGATGCTGCCAGTTGGTCCAGTGGTGAGAATCTTAGATAGGAAAAATTTCAACAAAATCTTAGCCAGTTAGATTCCAACACCATCACAGAACAACTATGCGTGAAGACCAAGTGGAATTCATGCTAGGATGTACTCCACAGTAGGAAGTCAAGTCATGTAATCCATCACATAAATAGAGCACAGAAAGGCCACATGATCTTATCAGTCAATGCATACAATCAAGGTCTAATACCTTCTTGTGAGCATAGGAATCCAGAATTAAGGTTGCATAGAGAATTGTACTCGGGGTGGGGGGTGGGGGGAAGGGACGTGGGAATTGTCTATTAATGAAGGAATTTTCTTTTTTTGTCTCTCCGGAGGGGGAAGTGAGCTGTTTGGGGAGGGGTGGGCAGGGAGAAAATTGCGGCTGTGAATGAATGAAAATCCAAAACCTCTGTAAAAAAAAAATAAATAAAAAAAACAAAACAAAACCAAAAAAACCTCAATTAATAGTGGCAAAGAGCTGCAACTACAATCCCAGAGGCACACGGTTCGAATCCACCAGATGCTCTGCCGGGGAAGGAGGGACAATCTCCTCCTGTACCGATCTGATTTGACGGTACATGCACACAAAAATTTAAAAAAAACCAAACAAAACACCTCAGTGAAATAGGAATAAAAAGGCAGTTCCTGGGAGGAGTGGTTGGGCAGGGAGAAAAGTGCAACAATGAATGAATGGAAATCCAAATCTCTCTAAACTTTCATTTAAAAAAATTTATATATATAAGGCAGTTCCTTAGCACAACTGAGAGCACATACACAAAACCCCCAGCCAACAACATTTTAATACAGAAGCACTGAGGGCACTCCCCTAGGGGACTAGAACCAGACAGCAATCTCCTTTATAACCTGCCCTTATTTGGGATTGTAAAAAAGGAGTCCTAGGGATACAGTCTGGAGAGAGAGGCTCTGGTCAGGCAAAAGCCATGGGTGGTTTGGATCCTTGGGGAAAGAGATGTCCATCTCTGGTCCTTTGCAGTTTACAACGTTGGAAATGCCTGAGTCAGTTCTGACTCAGTGGCAGTGTGAGTGAGTTTTTATTCAAGATAGTGCTGGAAGTCATTTTAGAGAAAAAATTAAAGCCCTTTGAAGGATCAGCTCGAAGTTGGATGCAGAATGGTTCCTGAAGATCCTCAGCAAAGTTTAACACCCTTTTCTGCAGAAAAGATAAAATTAGTAAAGCAAAAATGATGAATAATAAGTCCTTGACATGGTGGTATCAGACTCTAGTATTAATGTAGCTAGAAGGAGAATTGATGCCTTTGAGCTGCGGTGCTGGAGAACAGAATTGAATATACCGTGGACTGCTAGGAGAAAGAACAGGTTCATGAGAGGATGAAACCAGGCTGCTCCTTTGATGCAAGGATTCTGAAGCTTCATCTGACATACTTCAGACATGTTGCAAGGAGAGACCAGTCCTTGGAGAGGGACGTCATGCTTGGGAGGGTGGAGGGACAGCATGGGAGGGTAAGGCCCTCTAGGAGATGGATTGACTCAGTGACTGGAGTATTGGGGTGACGAAAATGGCACAGGATAGAGCAGGGTTCAGAGCTCTTGTACATAGGGTCTCAGTGAGTCACAAGTGACCCCATAGCACTTAACAGTAATGTGTTTTACTTAAGTGGAAATGCCTGAGGTGTTTTTTACCAAGGCTAGAACTTGCCCAATGTTTACACTACGTTAGGAGGTATATTACTATTCTGACTAATAAAAAACTGGATATATTAAAGTTTTAAAAATTATGGATGATAAAAACATATGCAGAAAAGTCAAAAGAATCTCCAAAAAAATAAACACAAGATATACAACTGCAGGCTATTATAAATGTAGTATGTAAGATAAGAGTAAATACAAAAACAACCTATTGGACTTATAGCAACAAAAAGAGAAAACATGAGGAATAAATGTGTTAACAGTTATATAAAGGAGAAAAACTTTACAATACTGACAGAAACAAAAGGAGACTTGCACAAATGGAAATATGTATTTAAATTATAACTATATTCTCCCAGGTTACTATATAAATTTAAAGTGATGCCAATAAATATACCAGTGAATTAAGTGGGGTTTTTTAATTTTTAATATAGATTGTTACAAGTTAGATTTGTCACAGGTGTAAATAGACAGATTGTCAGGTTAGATTTGGGGATTGAATTATTTCCCACAAACATGAACAGAAAAGGTTGATAGTTCAAATAGTCCAGCTTTGGTGGCTTAATAGTAAGAAGCTGCACAGTCCTAAAGGCACGCAGTTTGAATCTACCAGCTACTCTGCAGGAGAAAGGTGGGCAGTCTCCTCCTGTGTGATTTGCAGCCTTTGGAAACCCACTGGAGAGTCAGCTGTGGGTCATTCACCCATGACGCCACACGGTGACCACCGCCTCAAAGATTAACCTGAGACAGTTTCCTCCAGTAAAGATACACAGACTCAGAAACCTGAAAGAAGGTACCAGGAGTTGAGTCAACTTGACAGCAGGGGGCTTGGTTTGGGGTTTTTTAAACTTGATGAGATCCTTTCACTAACCAATAGCCAAGCATCTCTGGCCATTTGAATCCATCAGCAGCTGCCTGGAACAAAAATGAGCACTCTTAGAGTTTACAGTCTCTGAGGCCAATAGAATGTTGCTATAAATCAGAAAGGAGGGCTTTTTGGTTCTGTCCTGTTTTTTAAGAAAACCTTTTGGAGTAGGTTTTCTTTGTTAAGTTGATAAGACACTGTTGTTATGTGTTATTTAGTTGGAGCTGACTCATAGTTGACCCAGTGGGTTTGCAGAGGCAGTGAATCATACTTCCTCTCACAAAGCGGCTAGTGGATTTCAACCACACTCCTTTGGTTTGACAGTGCAACTCCTTTACCCACTATGCCACCAGAGCTCCCCTTATTAGTGTAGGGTTTGTCTTGAGTCAGTCTCTTGAGATCTAAAAGGAGCAGGTTGGTGTAGCAGAGATTGGGAAGATAGATGCCACACCCTATGATTATCACCAAGGAACCAAGGGTCTTCCTTCAGGGTGAACAAAAAAAGCTGTCCCCTAGAGCAGATACCTTGAATTGAGTTTCCTAAAATGTGAGAAAACAAATTTCTGTTCAGTAAAGCCACCCCCTTATAGTATTTCCTCTATAGCAGCCCTTGATAACTAAGATACTTGAAAAGCAACCTCAGTTACAGAAATTGGTGCACATGAGGCTGCTCTTGGGATCAACAAACTAGGGAAGGAAATGAAAATCAGAATTAGGCAAAGAAAAAAGACCAAGTTGCTTTGATACCACCTCTTTAAAAACCTTTGGGGACACTTAGGGAGAATATTTAATATTGAATGATCATTCAGAGCTGTCCTCATTTTGGGTAAGAGGTTCTGGTTTCTCTTATAGTTCAAACACTCTAGTCTTTGGATGAACTCCACTGTGGCAAAGGGGGAATATACAGCTTTGAGCGTGTTAGAGCTCTACAGCCGAGTTTATCTGCCCCAGTATTTCTAGAAGCCAGGGCAATAAGCTCTTGGTATCTGAAAGGCTGTCTAAGCTTCATGTTAAAGTGTCTGCCTTAGTCTCTTCCTTATGCCATATATTAGTTACCTACTGGGAGCTCTACTCTGTCTCCTCCCCATCCTGTCCAGTCTGTACTGAGCAAATAATACATGAAACCAGACTATGAAGATGAATGTGATATCAAGATTGGAGGAAGACTCATTAACAGCCTGTGTTATGGAGATAATATAACCTTGCTTGCTGAAAATGAGGAGGACTTGAAGCACTTGTTGCAGAGTATCAAAGGCTACAGCCTTCAGTCAATGGGCAGTGATAGGTGGAGAAAAGATTTAAATTGTCAATGATTTTGTCTTGGATCCACAGTCAACATCCTTGGTACCAGCAGTCAGGAGATAGGATTGCTTTGGGCAAGTCTGCTGTCAGTTACAACTCCAAAGTACTGAAGAGAGAAACTTTGAAAACTAAGGTGTACCTGATTCAGGCCATGAACTTTTCCATTATTTGCTGTGCATCCAAGAGCTGTACACGATGGATGATGGAAAAGAATTGATGCCTTTGAACTGTAATGTTGGAGAAGAATATTTATCCTATGGACTGCCAAAAGAACAAACAGGTCTGTCTCAGAAAAGGTACAACTGAAATACTCCTTGGAAGCAAGGATGACAAAGCTCCATTTCTCATACTTTGGACATGTTAGGAGAGCCTATTCCTTGGAAAAGAATATCATGCTTGGAAGGGTAGAGGGCCAGTGAAAGAGGGGAAGATCCCCAATCAGATTAATTGACACAGTGATGGCGGCAGTGGATTCAACTGTATCAGATATTGTGAGGATGGCACAGGGTAGAACTGGGTTGAGATCTGTTGTCCATAGGGTCACAGGAAGTCATGCTCCACTCCATGGCACCTAACAAGAGGCAACAACAAGCGAACTGACAGACAAGTGCCATACCACTTAGAACAGTGTTCTCTTGAAACACAATTAATACCTGACTTCGAGCCCAACCACCTTGAAATACAAAGTCCCACCCAGCCCACCAGGTCCTGATTGCTTAAACAAGAGGCTTCCATCCCAGAGCTGATTATTATTAAATCAGAAACAGCCAATGAGCTTACACTTGGTTGTTAACAAAATCAGACACTTGCAGTTTACAACCAGCTTTCAAGTAAATCAAAGACCCTTATCCTCCAGAATCCAACAGGGTTCAGATCTTTTGTTCATAGGGTCACTCTGAGTTGTATTCGACATGATGGCACCTAACAGCAACAACAAGGAGCTCTGGTAGTGTCACTGCTAGGGAGCCCTACAAACCCAAAGGCCCTGCCTCTCTGGTGGTTCAGATTCACCAACTGCTCCATAGAAGAAAGATTGACATTCTCCTGCTGTGCAATTTCCAGCCTCTGAAAATTGTAACTGGGAGGTCAGCAGTCTGTTGGTTCTAATTCCATAGCAATGAGTTTGAGGTTTTTTTAGTTATCCATTATTTTATAACAAATTAGTCGACCAAACCTTTAGTTGTTTACACTCTATGGAACAGGAATCAAGGGCTGCTTTAGGGGGATAATTGTGCCTCAGGATGTTGGGTTATAGGCAGGATGTTGGCTGGGGCTGTAGATATTTGAAAGGCTGGTTGGGATTATCTTAAAAGGGACTCACTCACATGACTGCGGATGGGAGCCCTCAGCCAGGTGGACCTCCCCACAAGAGCTATTCAGTTGTCCTTCCACCAGGCAGCTGGTTTCCTCCAGAGTGTGTGTTCAGAGAGAGACCACGGTGAGTCCATAGTCACTTGGTGTCATTCCACCACATTCTACTAAATGGAAGTGAGGGAGTTACTCCATATATTGCATACACAAGGAGAGGAGGGATTAAGCTCCAGCTTTTGAAGGAGGGATGCCAGAAAACAGTAAACATTCTAAAGTCATCATTCACTGCTCTAGTCCTATGTGTTATGTAAGTGTTGTGAGCTGTTTCTAGTGTGCCTTTGTTCATGCTTAGAAGATTTCTAAGTCAGACAGGCTATGGACCCTGTTGTTTCATCTGCTGGACAAGTCGGTAAGGAGTTGGGCTGCCAACTTAGAGGCAGGCAGTTCAAATCTACCAGCTGCTGTGCAAGAGAAAGATGAGTAGTCTTCTTCCTTGTGATTTTTAGCTTAAAAAGTTCACTAGAGGGTCAGCTGTGAGTCTGTTCAGACTCTGACAGGAGTTGAGTTGTTGAGAAAGGGACACAGCAGATATCATTTACCTTCTCTATTATTCATTCTTCCTTAACAATATCTAATTTTCTTTCCTACATTCGTGGTTCTCACATTCCATGTTCCAATCACTAGTGTCTGCTTACCACTGTTCCTCTTCCTTTGTATTTCCATACTTGAAAATTCTACCTCACTTGCCCTCTCTGTTAGTCTGCAAGTGTTCTGTTGTACATAGGGTTTTCAGAGGCTTGCTATTTTTTGGAAGTGGATGGCCAATCCTTCTTCCTAGTCTGTCTTAATCCGAATGTTCAGATTTAGAGAAGTATCTGACAGACAAGCAATTTATAGACAAGTGAAAGATAAATCCCTCATTGTGGAGATAACCATTAGTTAGAGTGTTGTCCCTGCCATTGGCCCAGTGTCTTGACCCACTTATTTCTCGGCTCCACCCTCCACCCCGGATACCTCTTCACTTCTACCCTCTCCCTTCATCATTATCTTCCATTGTCTAACCCTTGATCTGACAGCTTGTATTTGAAGCTTTCTTGGTTTCTGTGATTCCAAACACATCAGTTGCTGACAATTCCTTATGCTGTGACCAGTGTCTCTTAAGTTTAGTGGTAATGTCTCCGAAGCGAGGATGATGTGTCCTGTAGAACTGGTGTATAGATTGTATTTTTTTCTTCTTGTTCCACCTCCAGACCTTGGGCCCAAACGATCTCAGCACAGCCTTGGGCCTTTGTTTAGCTGTGGGCGGGGCAAAGCTTTTCCCCACAAGTTGCTTCTTTATTGGCTGGCCCCTATTCTGCCCACTTGGATTCCTCTGTATCCCCCTCTTTCATAGTTAAAAAAGTAATTTTGTCTTGAAGTACAACATTGTGATTGACAGGATACACTTATAAGGAAGTCCAGTGAATCCCGCTATCATTCAGATAGATGCACCAACAACCAGAGCCAAAGAAGAAGAAATAGATGATTTCTACCAACTTTTACAGTCGGAGATCGCTCGAACATGCAATCAAGATGCATTGATTATAATGGGTGACTGGAATGCAAAAGTTGGGAACAGAGAAGATGACTCAAGTACTTGGAAAATGGTGACAGAAATGAAGCTGGAGATAGAATGATTGAATTTTGCATGACCAATCACTTATTCATTGCAAATACGTTTTATAAGAAACATAAAGGCAGGTTGTACACATAGATTTCACTGGATGGTATACATAGGAATCAGATTGATAACATCTGCAGAAAGAACCTCCAGAGAAGCTCAGTATCAGCTGTGAAAACTAGGCCAAGAGGTGATTGTGGAACAGACCACCAACTGCTCATATGAAAGTTCAAGCTGAAGCTGAGGAAAATTAAACCGGATCCACAGGAACCAAAACATGACTTTAAGTCTATCCCACCTGAATTTCAGAACCATCTCAGGAACAGGTTTGAGGCCTTGAACACTAATGAGCGAAGAAGACCTAATAATGAGTTGTGGGAGGATGTCAAAGGTATCATCCAGGAAGAGTGCAAACGGTCATTACAAAGACAGAAGAGGAAGAAAAGACCAAAATGGATGCCAGAAGAAACTCTGAAGATTGCACTGGAACGTAGAGAAGCCAAAGCACAATGAAGAATTCAAGATACTAAAGAGCTGAATAGAAGATTCCAAAAGGCAGAACGGATGACAAAGCAAAATGTTACAATGAAATAGATGTGCAAGGAGCTGGAGTCAGAAAATCAAAAGGGCTGAACTCGTTCAGAATTTCTTTTTTTCTTTTTTTTTATTCTTTTTTTTTTCT
>NW_006399916.1:4525808-4526519 GCF_000299155.1 Elephantulus edwardii
GGTTTCAATCTGCCAGCTGCTCTGAGGGAGAAAGATGGACAGTCTTCTCCCATCCAATTTATGACCTCTGAAAACTCACTTGAGGATCAGCTGTGAGTTATTTCCAACTTGATGGCAATGTGTTTTGACTTTATATTTGTAGGAGCTTTAGTGGCCTTGTTATAAGAAGCTGCACTGCAATCCCAAAGGCACAGGGCTCAAATCCACAAGCTCTCTGCGGGAGGATGGGCAGTCTCCTCTCTTGCAATTTATTGACTCTGAAATTATGTAGATGGTCAGCTGTGGGTTGATTCTGACTTGATGACAACACAGCAACAACAGCAGCATCTTTATTTATATTTAGTTATTAGTTGTTGGGGAAAAGACAGGATGCTGGGAAATGCAGAGAGAGAAAGAGAGAATGGTACTGTGACAGTAACAGTGTGCTCAAGCATTTTTGGAGATTGTGAGGCTGATACAAGATTCTGATCTGTTGTTCATAGGGCCACTATGAGTTATAGTGGACTTTACAGCACCTAAGAGCATAGTTAGCAGTAAAGTTTGTATGCATCCAAAATAGCATGGTGCCAAACAGTTCTCCAGAGTGAACCCATTTGGTTTTTATTTCTAATAATATTTTCTACTGAAGATCATCCAAAAACGATTAGAACAGCACATCAGCAGAGAACTGCCGGAAGTCCAGGCTGGGTTTAGAAGGGGTCGTGGTACTAG
>NW_006399916.1:4529584-4558468 GCF_000299155.1 Elephantulus edwardii
CATTGTATCAAAAGGAATTGGCAGATACAGAAGAATTTTGTGAAATAACATATGAGCCTATGGTGATGAAGGAAGAAGTTGAAGCTGCTTTGAAGGAAATAGCAAAAAATGAGGCCCCAGGAATAGATGTGACCAATTGACGTATTTCAGCTAACAGATGCTGCCCTGGATGTGCTCACCAAGTTGTGTCAAGAAATCTGGAGAACAACCACTTGGCCAACTGACTGGAAGAGATCTCTATTTGTTCCCATTCCAAAGAAGGGTGACCCAACAGAGTGTGGAAACTATAGAACAATCTCATTGATTTCCCAGGCAAACGAGATTCTACTGAAGATTATCCAAAAACGACTGGAACAGCACATTAGCAGAGAACTGCCAGAAGTCCAGGCTGAGTTTAGAAAGGGTTGTGGCACAAGGATATTGTAGCTAATGTTAGATGGAGCTTGGCTGAAAGCAGAGAATACCAGAAGAATGTCTATCCGTGTTTCATTGATTATTCAAAGGCATTTGACTGTGTGGATCATAACAAACTGTGGTTGGCTCTGAGAATGGGAATCCCAGAACACTTGATCATGCTAATGTGAAACCTATACTTGGACTAAGAGGCAGTCGTCAGAACAGAGCAAGGAAACACTGCATGGTTCAAAATTGGGAAGGGCGTATGCCAGGAATGTGTCCTATCTCCATACCTTTTCTACCTGTATGCAGAACAGATTATCCCAGAGGCTGGGCTCTATGAGGAGAAGTGTGGTGTCAGGATTGGTGGAAGATCTATCAACAGCCTGCATTATGCAGATGACACAACCCTGCCTCCTGAAACTGAGGAAGACCTGAAATGCTTGCTACAGAGGGTCAAGGACTTCAGCCTTCGTTATGGATTGAGGCTCAATGTCAAGAAGACGAAGATTCTCACCACTGGATCAGTTGGCAGCATCAGGATGGATGGTGAAGAGATTGAGATTGTTAACAACTTTAGTCTGCTTGGCTCCACAGTCAACACTCTTGGCACCAGCAGCCAGGAAATTAAAAGACGTATTGCGATGGGAAAGTCGGCTGTTAGGGACCTCTCCAGAGTACTGAAGAGCACTGGTGTCACTCTGGAGACTAAGGTGTGTCTGATCGAGGCCATGGTCTTTGCAATTGCTTGATACGCATCAGAGAGTTGGACAATGACTAGGGAGGATAGGAGAATTGATGCCTTTGAGCTGTGGTGCTGGAGAACAGTATTGAATGTACCATGGACTGCCAAGAAAACAAACAGATTTATTCTGGAGAGGGTTAAACTGGGCTGCTCCTTGGAGGCGAGGATTCTGAGGCTTCGTCTGACATACTTTGGACATGTTGTAAGGAGGGACAGGTCTTTGGGGAGGGGCATCATGCTTGGGAGGATGGAGGGATGGTGCAGGAGGGAAAGACCCTCTATGAGGTGGATTGATTCAGTGACTGGGGTAATCAGGGTGGGTATGTCAGAGACAGTGTAGGATAGAGCAGGGTTTAGGGCTGTTGTACATAGGGTCGCTATGAGTTGTAAGCGACTTGATGGCACATAGCAACAATTATCCATTCTGCATCTATCTTCCTCTCATTATTTTGTCATAAACCCTTAGATTTGTTTTTTTTCTTAGTCTTTGCCATAACCTTTAGTAAACACTGACTTGAAATTTCTGTTGGCTTTGAGGAGATGTGTAGGAGGTGCTTGTTCCTCTTCTTACCTCGCTGAGAGAAGCCCAGTTCCTAACACGTAGTCAGTGCTCAGGGTATGTTTGGCAAATGAGTGACTAAGGGAGAGAATCCTAATAAGAGAGGTGACATAATAAACTTGTTTATGTTAAAGTAGCCCAGAAATGGAAATGCTCTTCTAGTGATCCTCAGATAAGCTTTATTCCATTTTTTCCGAAAAAATTTACATATCCTCAAAACAGCAGACGTTAAAAATGCTGAGCTGTATAGGTATGATGGGAACAGGAGGCTTTTCCTCCTCCTTTCCCGTCATGTTACTAGCTCCAAGCAATTAGGGGCCCTTGTGGCACTGTGATTAAAGCACTCAGTGGTTAGGGGGAAGATCAATGGTTTTAACTCACCAGATGCTCTGGAGGAGAAAGATGGACAGTGTCCTTCTGTAAAGACTTCCAGAATCCTTGTGGGACAGTTCTGCTCGTCCTGCAGTTTGCTTAGTGTCACAGTCCACTTGATGGCAGTGGGTGTAGCATATTGGTGTCATAGAGAGCATTCCATAACTATTATGCTTATTAAGTAACGTGGATTCATCTGTTCTCTCTCTTAAGGTTAATCTAAAGCGACCATGTCCATTCTGGACTGAAGATGGACATTGTTCAATAAAAGATTGTCATGTGGAACCCTGTCCAGAGGTAAAAATTAATGTAAATAAGAGGAAATGATCAGTTTTATGTGAATATTCCTTTCTCTTTGACTTTCAGGTAAACAAAACCTACATTTTTTACTCATATACCTAGCTATCTTTTTTGCCAGATTATTGAAGCTGTATTCTATTTTTTGCAAGCTACATGGATTTGAAGACACTCTTCCATCCTATAGCCTTGGGACTGGATGTAGAAGAGTGTATGCATTCTGGTGGGAAGTCCAGAATTGAATGCACATTTGGCCAAATCTCACTTCATTCATTCTTTAATGAATCCACATCATGTCCACAGGTAGAAAATTTTAGTGAACTCTAAAGTTCCAGTGTATTTCAGGCTTGGAATTAGCTCTTTACTTGATAAATTCAAGGGGAAAGGGCTATCCATATTTTCAAGGGCACTTCACTTTGGACTTTTAACATCTGCGTAACTAAGCAGGGTTTACTTCTTCAGTGGTAGTTAGTTGTCGGCTATGGTTTCAGTTCACTTTTTGCCTTTCTTACCTAGTCAGTTCTAGTGGGATTGTTCTTAAAAATAAGAAAGGACTTTCTGGGTCAATTGTTGTTGATTGCCTTCCAATCAAGCATGACTCAGCAACCCTATGAATAAAAGGCCTGGAGCCTTTCTATGATTACCAACATTTATCAAAGTTCATAGAGTTTCCAGAGGCATGTTGTTTAGGAAGTAGATGCCATTTCTGCTTCTAGTTCTGGGTCAATATTATTCCCAAAAGGGGAGTGATAAATTCTTGAAGAGAAAATGAAGAATGGATATATATATACATAAATACATTTATACACATAAATATGGAATTTATGGTATTAGAAATTCTATGTACATACATACATACACACACACACATAAATTAAGAATATGTATCTGTGTGTGTGTGTATATATATTAATTCTTAACTTTATTTCCTCCAAAAATAAGAGCGGGTCCTCGCGGTACTTCCTGCTCAGGGGCAGCTGTGTGAGGCACAGGATAGAGCAGGGTTTAGGGGCTGTTGTACTATAGGGTCGCTAGTTGTCGCAGACAACTCGATGGCACATAACAGCAACATTATGCAACATAAGAGGCAGTTCTGGTGGCCTGTTGCTGAGAAACAGCACTGCAATCCCGAAGGCAAGTAGTTTGAATCCACCAGCTCAAAGTTCTCCTGAGGAGGATGGGTAGTCTCTTCCCAGGCCATTAAACTGCCTCTGAAACTTCTGTAGGGTCAAGTATGGGTCAATTCCAACTTGATGGTACTCAGCAGCAACGATAACATCCTATTATAGTAGTCAGGATGCTTTTGATTAATATTTAGTCTTGTAACTGTGGCTGTCTAAATCTTAAACATGTTTTATAATTTTTTTCCGTTTTGTTTTTTTAGAGGTGGTAGAAAATAGTCAAGTGATAAAAATTTGCCAACAAGTAATATTCATTTTCCTATATTGCTTTTTATCTATTAGGAAAAGTCTCTATCATGATTTATATTCTTCATTGTAGCTGTGCAGCATTTCTTAATATTTGATTAACATCTTTCTGTAAAACATAAGAAATTTTTAAATAATTTGCTATTACTTTTATAGTCTGTGGATAGAAATATTGGAAATCCTGTCCTTAGTTGATCAGAGACTCAACCTGGAACTGTTTCCATTAATGTAATCAATTTGGTTTAAAGTTATATTTGATAAGCTGCACTTAACAATAATTCATATACTTGGCTTTGGAAACCTAAAACTAATGGCTCTGTGGAAAACAGGGTTAGACCCATATGCAGTTGTTCTGCAAGTAAGCCCCCAATTTTTCCATAGTTGACCTTACAGACCATAAAACTGTCTTTTTCCTTCTTATATAGACCAGAGTTGTCAAAGTTTTGAAAGTCATCTTAAAGTAAAAGTTAAATGAAAAGCAGTCTCACTTCTTTCAAGTCGATTCCCGCACTTAGTGACTTTGTGGCACAGAGCAGAGCTACTCCACAGGGTCTCCAGGTCTTTAATCTTGAAGGAGGGAGACTTCTACAGTTTCCTTCCTTGGATTGGCAGGTGGACTCGAACTGCTGACCTTGCAGTTAGCAGCTGAGTGCTTAACCACTGCACCACAAAAACTCCTTCAATATAATGTGTTAAAGAAATTTGCTTTTGTAAAAGTTATCCTCTCTATGGTCAGAAAAATTGTGGAAAATAGTTTTTTAGTATAAACTATTATTTTTAAAAAATACTGCATTGGACTGCAATCCCAGAGGTATGTGGTTCGAATCCACCAGGTGCTCTGCTGGAGAAGGAGGGGCAAACTCTCCTTGTACCAGTCAGATCCGATTTGATGGTACACACACAAAATAATAAAATAAAACAAAAATATTGCATTGGGAATTACTAGATCTTCTTTTCATTTCCTGATTTTGTATGATAATTCACTTTTCTTTACTGTGATTTACAAGTCTGTGAGTTGGAATAATTTTTTGCTCTTACTTCAAGATAATTAAAACAAGGGGAGCTCTGGTGGCCTAGTGGCAAGAAGCTGCACTGCAATCCCAGAGGAGCACGGTTCGAATCCACCAGATTCTTTGCCCGGAAAGGAGGGACAATCTCCTCCTGTACCAGTCAGATCTGATTTGACGGTACACGCACACACACAAATAATAAAATAAAAATTAAAAAAAAACATAATTAAAACAGAATTGAGTGAATGTTCATTTGTCTTCTACAGAGTGAAATACCTTGTGAGTTCAGGCAGTGCCATTGGTAATTTGTGAAGAGATAGAAAAAATGTGGAAGATATTAAACATTTGTGTTGTTTGTCTTTTCAGAGTAAAATTCCAGTTGGAATTAAAGCAGGGAGTTCTAATAAGGTGAGTCACATTTTTTGAAGGTTTCTTTGCATAGGGAAGTTTTCCAATCACTATTTGACAGCACTTGCCATAGAGAACCTTGACATGGATTCTTGGAAATAAAGACCTTTTGTCTTAGTGTCTCACACACTTAATTTTTTTAGATTGTGATTTCAGTGAAAATTTGCAAGCTGTTGGTTGTTCATCCAGCCATTCATGTGCATTTTGTTTAAGGATATTAATTTCAGTATCCTCAATATAACTGTACCCTTGCAATATACATGTCTATTGGGAAGAATATAAGTTCTTGCTCCTTTACAATTATATAGCTTCTTGAAAATTCAATTTTGTTTTTTGGAGCCCCTAGAAGAACTTTAAAGTGTAATTACAGTGTTAGATTAATAGATGTTTTATACCCTGTGTTTTAGTCTTCTGTTTTGACTAGAAACCTGACATTTTTCAGGATTATATTTTATAGATAGTCAATAATTATCAAGATATTTTGAGCACAGTCTTTTCAAATAGCATTAGAAGTGGTCCTTTATTGAAGGAATGATGTGTTTTTCCAGGAACCAGTCCTTCCTGGTAACATGCCAGAAGAAAATGATGTGAACCCCTGTCACCCTCCCTCCAAGACAGATTTCTTTCTTCTTCTGGCAGTCAGAAGACAGTCATTTCCTTCACCAGCACCACAATTCACATGCATCACTTCTCCACTCTTCCTTGTCCAACTTTCACATACAGTATGAAGCAATTTAAATATCATGGCTTGCTCAGGTACACCTTAGTTTTTAAAATTACATCTTTACTCTTTAGCACTTTAGGAAGTATCTTGATTTTTGACTGCTGCTTCCATGAGTGTTGATTTGGGATCCAAATAAAATGAAACCCTTGGCAATATTAAGCTTTTCTTTATCATGATGATTTGTTCAGTTATGTGTTTCTTTCCCTTTGATGTTCAGATAATTCATATTGAAGTCTGTATCAGTGTATCTGATCTTTGTTGTCTGAACACAAGATTGATTGTATCATCTCCGTATAGCAGGTGGTTGATCAGTGTTCCTGCAGGCCTGATAGCAGAATTCTCAGATAATTGCTAATCATACAGACTGACTAGTTACAGCGACAGGGTGCAACCCTAATACATCTTTCCTGATTTTAAACCATACAGTATCTCCTTGTTCTGATCAAACAACTACTTCTTGGTCTATGTACACGTTCCAAAAGAGCACAGTTAGTGTTCTAGAATACCCTTTTCTTCTATTGTTATTCATAATTTTATCTTATCCACACATTGAATGCCTTTGCATAGTCTAAACACAAGTAAATACTTCACTGATATTCTCTACTTAGAGCCAAGAATCCTCTGACATCAGTCATAATGTCTTCAATTCCACATCCTCTTCTGAATCCAGCTTAGATTTCTGACAGTTCCATGTTGATGTAATGCTCCTGCTGGTTTTTTAATTCTCTTTATCAAGATTTTACTAGTGTGTAATTTTAATGGTGTTGTTCAGTAATTTCCATGTTATATTAGATCACAAATGTAGACCTTTTCCAGTCAGTTGTCCAGATAATTTTCTTCAGATTTCTTGCACAGATAAGTGAGCATATCAGGTCTGCATCCTTTTGTTTTAAGATTGCATCAATTCCCAGAGCCTTATTTTTTGTTATGCCTTCAGTGCAGCTTGGATGTTTTCCTTTAGTGCTATTGGTTCTTGTCACATGCTACATCCTGAAATGATTGATCACCAAGCAGTTGTTTTTGGTACAACGACTGCATATATTCCTTTCACCTTCTTTTGATCCTTCCTGCAACATTCAGTATTTTGCTCATGCATTCCTTCAGTCTTGCAATGCAAGCCTTTGTTCTTTATTTCTTTTCAGCTTGAGAAATGCCAAGTGCATTCTTGCATTTGGACTTCTAACTTCAGGTCTTCTTACATTTCATTCCACTATTTTGCTTTGTTTGTCTTAAGCTACCTTCTGAAATCTTACATCACTTTTCCCTTTCACCTTGGCTACTCTATACAGTGACATTCATTTTAGGTTTACACTTTCCCCCCTTTTTTTATTACTATATTTTTTATTTTCATGAACGTTTACAGAGACTTTGGATTTCCATTCATTGATTGTTGTACTTTTCTCCCTGCCCAACCTTTCCCCTCAGTTCAGTCTTCTCTGAAAAGTAAAAGAAAAATTCTTTCATTGTTATACAATCCCTCCCCCCAAGTCCACTCCACTATGCAGCCTTTGTTCTGGACTCTGTCATGACAATAATACCCAATCATATATCCCTTTCAAACAGTTCTCTCCCTCATCTGTTTGAATGCAGTACACATAATTTATCCCATCTTTCTCAGTTGCCCCCTTACCCCAATGTCAGTCCCATTTTACAGCAGTTGGTACTATGCAGTATTTGTCCTTTTGTGACTGAGATATTTCACTCAGCATAATGTCCTCTAAGGTCACCCATTTTGAATAATATTTCATGAGTTCCTTGTTTTTCAATGCAGCATAGTCTTCCATTGTGTGAATATACCACAGCTTTTCTATTCATTGTTTGTTGATGGGCACTTAGGTTGTTTCCAACTCTTTGCTATTGTGAACAAAGCCATGATAAACATGAGTGTGCATATATCTGCTTGGGTGACAGTTATGGTTTCTTTAGGATATATTCCCAGTAGTGGAATTGCTGGGTCAAATGGTATTTCTATTTGCAACTTTTTGAGAAAGTGCTATACAGCCTTCCATAGTGGTTGTACCATTTTACACTCCCACCAGCAGTGAATAAGGGTTCCAGTATCTCCACAACCTCGCCAGCATTTGTTGTTTGCTGTTCTGTTAAATTTTGCTATTCTGACTGGGGTGAGATGGTATCTCATAGTTGTTTTGATTTGCATCTCTCTTAGAGCTAGGGATTTGAACATTTCTTCATGTGTTTGTTAGCCATCTGAATGTCTTCTTTGGTGAAGTGTCTGTTCATATCCTGTGCCCATTTTTCCACTGGGTTGTTTGTCTTGTGGTGCTTTTCCTTATCTTTTTAATGACCTTTTTTAATTTTTTAAATGATGTTTTGTATTCGTCATACAATGTCTTTTATGTGATCCCACCCGTCCTCTGCATTACTGCTCAGTGCATCAAATCTGCTCTTATAATGCTTTCTGAGTCCTGATGGGGTATGCTGCTGCAGGTTGTATTTTGCTCTTGTGGATGATGTGTGTTTATTTTCTTCTGTTTCAAATTGAACTTTGCTGTGACACTTGGTGGACTGCTCTACAGTCGGCCTGATCTTGCTCTCACTGACGACATTGAGCTTCTGTTCTGCCACCATAGATGCAGTCTGTCTGCTCCTAAGTATACCGTCTGGTGAGATCCACGCATAAAGTCACTATTTTCATTGTTTTTAAAAAGATATTTGTATGAAAAACAGTGTCTATGAGCTTTGTAAGTAAACCAGTATAAAATAAAAATTGTTTTTTTTTTTTTCAAAAAAGATATTTGTAATGAACAGGTTGAATGGAGTCAAATGGAGTCCTGCCATATCATCTCTGACCTCATTTCTGCTAATGCAGCCATACCTTCCTACTACCTAGCTCCTTTTACATTCCAGTCACCACTTATTCTTCCAGTATCTTTTTTACATGCTTCACCAATTTCCCATAATTGTTAGACTGCAGAAGTTGGTAGAAATCGTCACTTTCTTCATCCTTGACTTTAATGGTTGATACTTAAATTTGAATAATAGTCATATGCATAATTGATGACAGTATTATTCTTCAGAATAGATATTGAAGTGTTCTTTTATCTGATGAATGTGAAACCATGCTTCTTAGGTTTTGTAGTCTGACTTAGTAGTCTAGTTCAGAATGGCCAATGATAGTCCATTTTAACTCATTTCATTTTTTACAACTTCCCATTTTCCTAGGTTCAGACTTTACACATTCTACATTCTCATTATTGATGGATATTTACAGTTTCCCATCATTTTGAGCAGATGTAGGTCTTTAATTGAGTGAAAGCTTTACTCCATCCATATGCCATAAAGATAGACTCACCTAAGAGGAGGCAGCAGTCTTTGGTGTGCTGTCCATTTTCCAGCTCTGAATTGTACATCATCCTGCTGCTGTTCGGAGTTTTCACTGGCTCGTTAGTGCAGAAGTGGGTGGGTTGGCCTGCTTCCTAGTCTTAGTCTGGAAGCGTGATTGGAGCCAGCTCACTGCATGACCCTGCTGGTATTTGAAATACTGGTAGCATAGTTTCCAGCATCACAAGAACAACACAAGCCACCACAGTACAGCAGATTGACAGACAGGGAGTGTAAGGATCAAGGTAATAATTACTGTTTAAACTTATGAACTTTCTTGCAGTACTTGGAAATGGCAAATGCTACCAAAGAGTTAGAAGACTGTGAACAAGCTAATAAACTGGGAGCAATTAACAGCACATTAAGGTAAGCTGTACTTACGTAGTATTGAGACAATCATATATAGATTATTCATATCCAGAGTCTTGTGTTTTTCTCAAAATGTAAAAGATTTTAATTTTCTTAATACTTTGGTGAAACTTCTACTAATTTTCGACTAATACATTTTAAAAGAAAGAAGGAAAATTACTGTTTATCCTAAATGCCATAATCATTTTACTCCCTGTAGGCAGATTTGTCTTTGAATTTCTAGAATTTCAGTAGTAGTAAATTTATTTTAAGAAGAAATTTAGATGGTCAGTTAACAAAGCTTACTGGCTCTTTTTTTCTTTTTAATATGGGAAAAGGGACTTGGACTTTTTTAAGTCTTTTATAAATTTTAATGTAATCTGTAAATTATGTTTTGAGTGATAGAAGTTGACTATTACTAGAACCTTTACATTCATAAGATTTTTTGTTTCCTTTTCTTCATTATTTCTAAATAGAAACCTGCTTTTGAAGCTCAGTGTAAATAATTTATACATGAGCTCAGACCCCAGAGTGTGAAATGATGGAAAATGTGCTTAGTTGGGGTTGTAGAATAATATAAAAATTATTTTTTTTAGTTTCCAGGTTTATTTAGGTTTTTATTTATGTATTATAATTATTAGAGGCTTATAATAAAGGTAGCAGTCATTATGTATTATTTACTGAAGAAAAATGTTTTAACTTTGAAAGATACAAAGGAAAACATCCTTCAGCATTCTGCTGTTTTCTTTTTTCCAGTGTATGGTTTTCTTTCCGGATCTGTTTGTATTGAAGCATAGTCTTACACTCTTCCCTGACCAGTGGGCGTGTAGATTGTTCTCATTTTTTCACTTCCTTACCCTGAGCATTCGAGCACCTTTGAGCATGTTTTTTCTAGTGTACAGCTGGAGAAAAAGGGTTGAATTTGAAGACTGTCCATTTGCAGTTGCTCTAGATACTATTGGGACTTGCTGAAGTGCCTGGGTGAATTGTGTGTACTGCCTCCAGCTCTGCTGAGTTGTTTTATTTTGCCAAAGCTTGATAATATTTAATATGTGTTAAAGAGCTTAATTTGGTTTTATGCGATTATTCTTTATTTTGCAGATTGCTAGCAAGGTTGAACTTTTTCCTTATCCTGTGTTGGACATTTGGCTTTCTTATTCATTTACCAATGTCTGAGTGCCTCAGTATAGCACAGCTGTGGTGGTGTAGTCTGTAGCAAGTTGCACTGCAAACCCACAGACTTCACTTCTGTTGATTTGAATCTACCAGCGTCTCAGTGGGAAAAAGATGGGCAGTCTCCTCCCAGCCAGTTTACAGCTTCAGAAACTCAATGAATATTTATTTCAGCTATGAATTGGAACTAACTCAGTACAATGAGTTTGTGGGAGTTTTGTTGTTTATATCATAAACAAAATTTCTGCCCTCATGTAAATAAATCCTAGTGAGAAGAGATACACAGTAAAAAAGGACGTGCAAAGTATGAATGATGATGGTTATAAGGGAAGAAAATAAAGCAGTGAAGAGGGGAAAGGAGCGAAGAATGAGGAAAGTGGCACCATTTCTGGAAGAGAGTGATACAGGAAGGCTACATGATACAGGACATTTGAGCAGAGATCATGAAGCCAGGAGTCATAGGGCCCTTTCGGGGTTTTCCAAACTCCAGGCATATGATTACTATTGAAAGACCTGGAGACTGGAGCCTGCCAAGACTGTTAGAGGTGCCATAGGAAGGCAAGCGTGGCACAGTGAAATGGTGCCTTGGATTGCTAACTGAGAGGTTGGTTAGTGGTTCAAATCTTCCACAAGAGAAAGAGGAGTAACTCAGCTGCATAAAGATTTAGCCTTCGAGGCCTGAGGAAACGTTCTCCTCTGTCCTGTAGGGCCAATCTGAGTTAGAACGGACTTGATGGCAGTAGGTTATTAACAGGGCCAGGGTGGCTGGAGTATAGTAATGAAGGGAGAAATAGTGGAACATGCTAGGGAAGAAATCCTGTACAACTTTGAAAGCATTCCTAATAAGCATTATTTTTAAACAGGATGGGATGAAAAAAGTATTGGAGGATTTTGATTAGAGGAATGATGGGGTGTGCTGTGGAAGCCTGTGGACTGAAGGTAGTACCAGATAAGGCAGGTGTTGTGCAGACCAGGTAATAACAGTGGAAGGGATGAGAAATGGTCACATTCTGGGTGTGAAGCTGGAGCTGACAGGATTTGCTGAAGGGATAGATGTAGAGTGTGAAAAAAGAGGGGTTGTTGATGGCTCCCAGGTTTGAGAAAAAGAGTTGTCATTTAGTGAACTGGGGACAGTTGGGGGAGGGTGAGTTTGACGAAGAATTAGAATTCAGCTTTGAACTTGTTATAGTTGGGCTGCTTGTGAGAGCCAAAGGGACTCTAATGACACGATGGCTCCCCAAGTGGGTGGCAGTTGAAACCCACCAGCCACTGTGGGGAAAGGGTGCAGCCTGGAACTCTGTGTGTCATTACGACCCTGTCCATGAGGTCTGCTGAGTTAGACTTGCCTTGATGGTAGAGGGTTTGGTTTTGATTTATGAGAACCAGGTAGAGATGTTGTGTTAGCATTGTCTACACAGTGAGACCTCTGACAACTGGAACTTGAGTGAATTGCCTTGTTTTCTGAATCTCACAGGTTTTTTGCCTCTTACCTCTTCTCTGTTGTTCATTACAGTGGGGTGGGAGGAATATCTGAGTTTCTTTCTCCGACAAGTTCCAACTTCCACAGACTTTACTATATCACTCTGATGTTCAGGGGAGAGGTGTGAGCTGGGGGTCAGTCAGTGATAGATGGCCAAGCAGAAGGCATCTTTAGCCATCTAAGTTGTCTGTGCAAAGTTAGAGGTCAGTCACTGACCTGCCACCATTTCATCCATTAGAAAGTTGCCTTTTTAAATGATAATTATTGACTTGTAGGTATTCTTTACACAATCTGCTCGTAATCTTTTGTTTGGTGTAAGGATTATTGTTATGTCCATCAAGTCATCTGAGGCTAATAATGACCTTATTATTACAGCTGAACCCTGTTCTATCCTGAGCCAATCTCACTGCTTCTGACACACCTACGCCATTACTCCAGTTACTATGTCAGTCTCATCTGGGGCCTGTCTTTCGTGTCTCTCCACCTTCCAAGAACAATGTCTTTCTCCAAAGACTGGACCCTCATGGCCACATGCTCCAAAACAGACTTGTTTGTTCTCCTAGCAGTCCATGGTCTGCTCAGTCCTCTTCTCCAGCACCACGTCTCAGAGGCATGGATTCTTCTTCTATCATCCTTAGTCATCATCCAGCCTTCTGATGCATAGCAAATAATTTTAAAAACTATAGCATGAATCAGACCTACCTTAGTCTCTAGACTGTTAGGATTTGCATTTCAGTTGTCTGTATAGCTCCTTTTGTTAGCCAGAAGTTATTAATATATTTTTTTTAATATTTAAGCATAACATAAACAGGTAAAGGGAGGGATGGGTAAAGGAAATGGAAAAGGTCTGGTGTGAAAACAATGTATACAAACTTTAAGTAAACCAGTATAAAAGAAAAATTTAATTTTTTAAAAAAAGAATAACATACAAAAATCAATTTACTTTTATAGAGGCATGGATTCTCCTTCTATCATCCTTAGTCATCGTCCAGCCCTCTGATCCCAAACTAATTATTTATAATCTCAAAGATTACATGTATCTCTTCTAGTCAAAGTTAACTTGGATTTTGAGTTATATTGACAGAAATTAGTATATATGAATAGACTAAGCATATTTTTGGTTTTATATATTTCTTTTTTAATGCAGATTCCCTCCTTTTCTTCATTGACATGTTTCATACAGTTATTGTATTGTATACAAAACTAGTCACCATTGAACTAAGGCCACCATTGCCCTTCTTTTCAGGTCCCTTCCAGATCTTTCCTTTTTACCCCCTCCACCCGCCAAATTGTGAAACACTATGATTACCACCCATCCTTACTCCTGTTCTCCTATCCCTTCCCCCCCATAGGTCCCCATACATATTTTATTAGTTATCCTTCTATTTTTTTACAATAATGGTCTTACGCAGTATTTGTACTTGGACTGATTTAGTTCATTCAGCATAATGCTCTTCAGTCTTTGCCAAGTTATGTAGTATTTTGTTTAAAACACTGCTCCTGAATGCTGCATAGTATTCTGTTGTGTGAATATACCACAATTTCTCAGACCATTCAGTTGTGGTTGGACATTTGGGCTGTTCCCATGTTCTTGTGATGATGAATAACATACCTATAACATTGGTGTACAAGTCTCCATTTGTGTCTCAGTTCTAATTTTCTATTCCTGTTAGTAGAATAGCTGGGTCATACGGAGTTTCTATGTTCAGCTTTTTGAGGAAATGCCAAACTGCCTTCCAGAGTGATTGTACCGTTTTATAATCTCACCAACAGTGTATGAGAGTTCCCACCTCTCTACATCCTCCCCAACACTTATTGCTTGCTACCTTTCTTACCTTTACCACTGCAACTAGGGGGAGATGGTATCTCATTGTGGTTTTGATTTGCATTTCCCTTATTGCTAGTGATTTTGAGTATTTTTTCCTATGTCTCTTGGCCATCAGAATGTCTTCCTCTGTGAAAGGTCTTAGCATTTTGTAATTGGATTATCAGTCTTTTTCTTCTGGAGACCCTATCTTTAACTTTTGTTGTGAGACCTTTCTCTGAGATGGTATTGCCAAATGTTCTTTCCCAGTCGGTAGGTTTTCTTTCCATCCTATTGGAAAAAGTTTTTGATGCCCACAGGGATTTAACCTTTAGAAGGTCCCATTGATCAATTTTATCCTCTCCAGATTGTGCATTTCGAACTGAGTTTTAAAGATACTGACTTTATCAGTATCTTTATACCATAGTCTAGGCCTTCTAAGCTTTGTCCCAGTTTGTCTCTTGCAAACTTTATAGTTTTGGGCTTTATTTCCAGTCTCTGATACACCTTGAGTTGATTTTTGTGTATGATGTGAGATGTCAATCCTATTTCAGCTTTCTGCATGTAGCCATCCAGTTTTGCCAGCACCATTTGTTGAAGAGGTTGTTTTCCCCCATTTGATAGGCTTTATTTCTTTGTCGAATATCAGTTGACCATAGATAGATGGGTCCATTTCTGGGTTCTCAGTTCTGTTCCACTAGTCTATGTGCCTGTCGTTGTACTAGTACCATGGTTATTACATTTGTGTAGTAGGTTTTGAGGTTAGGGTGCTATGCCTCCCAGTTCATTTTGTTTTTCAGAGTAAGACAGCATATTCTTCTGTATCTGGTTTAATTGATTTCAGCATTATGTCTGGGGAGTCATTCTTGTTCTTCCATGTCCAATTTAAACCTTTTCCATTGGTATATACTATTCCACAATAAAAATGTGCCATGATGCTAATCTCTGGATATTTTTGACTTAGAGGCTATTTCGGATGTTATTTTGTTGGACATATGTACACATTTATGTTGGGAGTATGCCTATGAGTAGAATTAGTTGTCAAATGAGTGTATTCTGACTATAAACATACTGCTAATGATTTTCCAACATGATTGTACCAGGTTACATGGCTACTGTCAGTATGCAAGGGTTCCTTGTTCCACAGTTTTTAAACAGTTGGTACTGTAGTTTCATAAGTAGTTTTCTTGAGTTGCAGTTACCTACACCCACAAGATGTAATAATGATCTCTTACCCAGGGCCTCCTCAAGTTCCTTTGTAATACCTTTGTCCCCTTTCCCTATCCCTGGGAAGCCACTCAGAGGGGCACTTCAGATTAATTTGCGTTTTCCAGAATTTTGTGTGAATGGGGTCTTATAACATGGCTCTATTTTCTTTTATTTGGCATCTTTCTTTTTTTTTTTTTTAGAAAGAATCTTTCTTTTATTGTTTTTTTAATTATTTTTGTGTGCGTGTACCGTCAAATCAGATCTGACTGGTACAGGAGGATATTGTCCCTCCTTCCCCGGCAGAGCATCTGGTGAATTCGAACCGTCCGCCTCTGGGATTGTAGTTGCAGTTCCTTGCCACTAGGCCACCAGAGCTCCCTTTGGCATCTTTCTTGTAGCACAATTACTTTGAAATCCATTCATGAGATGGGAGAAGGATGGGCAGTTTCCTCCTGTGCGATTTACTGCCTCTGAAAGCCCGCTCGAGGGTCGACTCTGGGTCAGGACTCCAAGGCACACAACAACAACTCATAAAGCATATGTTGATAGTTCAGCCCTTTTTGTTGCTGAGTAGGATCTCATTGTATGAGTATATCACGGTTGATTTTCCATTCATTTGTTGGTGGAAGTTTGGCTTGTTCCATTATGGAGCTATCATGAGTAACCTGTCAGGGATTTTCTATTGGAGTTTTATAGTTTTAGGTTTTACATTAAGCTGTGTGATTCATTTAAATTTTTTTTTTATTTGGTGCAAGATATGGATTCAGTGAATTCTTTTCATATTAATAGTCATTTGTCTTAGCACCATTTGTTGGAAAGACTATCCTTTCTCTGTGTAATTGCTTTTTCATCTTCATTGAAAATCTGCAGTTGTCGGTGGAAGTATGAATCTTCTTTCTGAGCTCTCTCTTCTGTTCCACAAACTATTTGGCTAACGTTAGTCCAGTAGCAAGCTGTGGTTATATGAGAAGACTTCAGATCACATAGTGCATGTCAACCAACTTTATTTTCAACGTTTTGTTTGGTTATTCTTTATTTTAGCACATTTTCATGTCTACATAAGTTAAAGTTAGTTTGGAAATATCTGTGGGGGGGGTGGGGGGGAGGGAGCCTACAGAGAGTTTGGGATTGGGTTAAACCTGTACTTCATTTTGGGAAGAATTAACTTCTTGTATTAAATCTGTCAGCCCATGAACAAAACATATCTTGCTGTTCATTTAGATTTTCTTTAATTTGTCCTCTCAGCAGTATTTTAGAGTTTTCAGTGCATAGTTCTTTCAGATCTTTTGTCAGATTTCCCAAAGTATTTAATATTTTTTGTTATAAATTATTTTTATATTCATTGCTTTTATGTAGAATATAGTTAACTTTTGTGTGTTGGTTTTATATCCTGCAGCCTTCCTAAACTCATTTTCATCAGTTAAAAAGCCTCCCTTTTCAGGTTTCATTTGATTTCCTAATAAACAGGCCTGTCTGCAAGTAAATATTGGTTTTTCCCTTTCTGTGTGAATGCTGTCTCCATACTTGCTAATCTAGTTTATCTATCTGTTGTTGAATGCTGTCATGTCAACTTGGACTCCTATCAATTATTAGGAACGAGGGAGGGGCACTGTCTCACAGTTTCCTAGACTCTTTTTTTTTTTTTAGATTTTAATGAAAGTTTATAAAGAACTTGGATTTCCATTCATTCATTTTTTTTCACATTTTTCTCCCTCCCCCCCCTCCCTCCCAGTTCACTTTTTTCTTGGGGAAAAAAAGTTATTTCATTGTTACATTATTACAGTTCTCCCCCACCTCCTTGGACCACTTTACTATGCAACTCTTATTCTGGACTTTGTGACTGTTATTTTTTTATAGGGGGATGTTGCCAGTTTTCTTCCATGGAGTGGCTAGTCGGTTTAAGCTGCTAACTTTTCATTTAGAATTTTTGGACCTTTTGTTAGTAATCAAGGGTATAACCACTGATCACGAGGGCACCATATCTATGTACCTGTCTATCTAGAGTTCTTTCCTTTTGTCTTATTACACTAACTTGTGGTAAGATGTTCAAGAGAAATAGAACTCAACATCCTTTTCCTCTTCCTTATCTTATTTGGAAGAAAAGCACTAAGTCTGTGGCTGAGAAGTATGTCAGCTGTCAGTTTCCATAGATGCTCTTTATCAGTTGAACAGCTCATTTATTCCTTGGCAGGGAATTTTTCTCAGGTATGGGTATTGGATGTTTTGAAATTATTTTTCTGCATAAAATTCTTTTTCTGCATGTTGATCATAGGTGTTTCAGTTTTTAGCTATGTTAATACAATGAGCTAAATTGATTTTTCAACCTTGCATTTGAACTTAGTCATAATGTAGTATATTTATTATTACCATTGGATTTACTGAGGAGGTCCTGAAACACTTGCTGCAGAAGATTAAGGACTTCAGCCTTCAGTATGGATTGAAGCTCAACATTAAGGAAACAAATATTCTTACCACTGAGGCGATTGGGAGCATCGTGATGTATGGTGAAGAGATTGAGATTATAAACAGCTTTAGTTTGCTTGGCTCCACTATTAACACTCTTGGCACCAGCAGCCAGGAAATTAAAAGACGTTTTGCGTTGGGAAAGTCTGCTGTCATTGACCTCTCCAAAGTACTGAAGAGCAGTGATGTCAGTCTGGAGACTAAGGTGCACCTGATAGAAGTCATGGCCTTTGCAATCACTTGCTACGCATCAGAGAGCTGGACAATTACTAGGGATGATAGAGAGTTGATGCCTTTGAGCTTTGGTGCTGGAGAAGAGTATTGAATATAACATGGACAGCGAAGAGAACAAACATGTTCATCCTGTAGAGGGTTAAACCAGGCTGCTCCTTGGAGGCGAGGATTCGGAAGCTTTGTCTGACATGCTTTGGACATGTTGCAAGGAGGGAGCAGTCCTTGGAGAGGGATGTCATACTTGGGAGGGTGGAGGGACAGTGCAGGAGAGGAAGACCCTTGATGATATGGATTGATTCAGTGACTGGGGTAATGGGAATAGGTGTGTCAGAGACAATGAGATTGGCACAGGATAGAGCAGTGTTTAGGGCTGTTGTACATAGGATCGCTATGAGTTGCACGCAACTTGATGGCACATAATAACAGCATTGGATTTAATTTACTAAAATTGCTTGGGATTTTAAAATTTGGGGTTTTTTCCCCCATCTATGTTCTTGAGAGGGATCTTGTTCTAGATTTTTCTTTTAATCTATTTTTGCCTTTTTTATTTTATTTATTTATTTTTTTTAGATGAGAGTAAGGCTAGTGATGAGTTGTCAAGTGTCCCTTTCACCTCCCCAATACTCATAAAGAGCTTGCATGTAGAATTCTGTAGAATGCTATTTAGATGTTTGGTAGGATTTTCCAGTAGAGTGATTTGATCTATAGTTTTCTTTTTAAGAAAGCTTTAAATGACAGTGTAAATGACTTGTACAGATTAGTTTGTTTTTCTTAACTGATCTTTAGCAGTGTGTGTCTTTTGAAGACATTTGTCCATCAAGCGATTAAGTTTATTCACATAAATAAGAGTGTTTTTTCACTATTATTTTAGTATCTGTAGAATCAGCATTGACATCACCTTTCTCTCTGATATTGATAATTTGGTGTTCTCTCTTTTTCCTAATCATTGGTATGCAGAAGTCTATAAAGATTTTACTGATCTTGTCAAAGAAATTGGCTTCTAGTTTATTTTTCTTGATTTTCCTGTTTTCTTCCTTATTGATTTGTACTTTGATCTTAATTATTTCCCTCAGTTTGCTTTATTTGGGCTGAATTTACTTTTCTCTATTTTCTTCAGGTATAAGTTGAGTCTTTGAGACTTCAGGTGCAGGCATTCATTGCTATAAATATTCCTGTGTAAGTGCCTTTTTTTTTCTAGTATCCCATACATTTTGGTATGTTGTATTTTAAATTTCATTTAAAAAATACTTTTATAATTCCCTTTAATTTCTTCCTTGACCCATGGTTTATTTAGAACTTTGTTGTTTCTAAATACTTGAAATGTTCCAGACACTCTTCTGTTAGTAAGTTCTAATTTAATTTCCTTGTTGTCACATGAGAAACATTATTTTAGATGGCTTCCATCTTTTGAAATTTACTGAAACTTGTTTTATAACCTGGGATATAGTCTGTTCTGGAAAATGCTCCATGTGTACTTGTAAGGAGTATATTTTATTGTTGTTGGCTCGGGGTTGTGGGTCTGCCGATTTCTGATTTCTCCTAGGAGCTCAGTAAGTTTGCTTTCCTTAGGGTACAGCCCTACCACAGAGGTTCTGCTCTGTCCTGTGACATTTCTGTGAATCCTGTTCTTCCCTGTGATGGTGGGTTGGGCTTGCTGTGTTGGTTTTGATGAATAAGTGTATGGGGTTATGATTTCTTGTTAGTGAATTTGTTTATTGTTATGAAAAGTTCTGAAATCTGTTCATTTACTCAGCCTGGTTTACTTCTGATGACTGCTGGCATGGCGTGCCCACTGCCACCAAGCCAGGCCAGCTTGTGCCAGCCCTGTAGGACCCAATGGGACTGCCCATCAGCTTTCAAGGTTGTAGTCTTCATGGACACAGACTGCACCTCTTTTCTCTTGCGGAGTAGCTGCTTGTGTTTGAACTGCTGACTTTTTAGTTAATGACCTTGCGCTCTAACCACTGTACCACCATTGGCTCCTTTAATTATCTTTTTCCTATTTCCCACATTACTTCCTAGATGATGTTAAGATTTTCTCCTGATTAATCGCTCTGAATAATTTGATTATGATGTGTTGTGGTGTAGGTTTTTCATATATTCTCTGCTTGAGATTCTTTTAAACTTCTTGGATCTGTGGAATTCTAATTATCACCAAATTTAGAAAATTTGATCATTATTCTTTAAATATTTTTTTGTCTGCTTCCCTTTTTCCAGGGATTCCAGGCCACATATGCAGCTGGTTGAAGTTGTTCCTCAGTTCATTGACCTTTGTGTTGCTTTGTTATTTGTGTTGACTATATTACTTTTTCTTTTTCATTTTAATTTTGGAGAATTCTTGTCACTGTGTTTTCAAGTTTGTTGATATATTTTTTTTTTATAGAAAATCTTCTAGTGACATCAGTTTGTTGTTCTGCCCTTTCTGTTTTCATGTCTGCCATTCATTTCTTAGGGACCACTGGTGGTGTTGCCCATCAGAAGTTGTGTTGCTTGTAAAGACCAGTTCTCCTGGATAGTTTGAATCTACCATCAGCTCCTTGGGAGAAAGGTGGCCAACCTGGCCAACCTCACAACCTCTTCCCTGTTTACTCCTTGGAACCTCCCTGGAGAGTCAACTATGAGTTAGCTCTCACTTAATGACAATGAGTTATTTTTCACATTTTTTTTCCTTTTGGTTTGGCTTGGTTTCTTCATCATTTGGGCCACATTTGTGCTACTGTCCACACACAAATCTTAATGTTCTTTCTGTACTAATTCTAACACCCATGTTTGCTCTGGGCCAGTTTCAGGTGATTTTTGTTGTTGTGTCTTGATGATGGATTCTTACTTCCCTGCATTTTTGCATGCCTGGTTTGATTGACATCAGTTATTAAGGACCTTACCTTTTCTAGTGCTAGTATTCTTGTATTCCCTCTAAATATTCTGAATCTTTCCTCTGAGATGCAGTTAAGGTACTTGGGAACAGATCTTCCATCTTCCTTTTCAGCATGTTTAGGTGGGACTGGAGCCTGCTCCATATGAGGTTAATTATGTTGGAGTATCGAGGCAAAGTTGTGTGCTCTCTCCAGTGCCCATGATGAGAACAGGCTGTGCTCCTGATCCTGACCCTACAGGCATGCTTGTGCTCAACTGAGTTCCTTCTCTGCCTTTTCGAGATCTGTTTTCAGCTTTTGGTAGTAGCCTTTTCAACATGCATCAGCTGGTCCACCCTCTTCAGGTCTCCTTCTTTGTGAAGCCCTCTTCTCTCTGGTACACTGCTCTTGGAACTTGAGCCTCTTAGGACTTCCCTGGACTTCCCACTCTGTCTTCACGACACAGAGAGACCATCCCTCTGCCCAGCTCACTATCCTTCCTGTCATCGCCCAGGGCAGTTGGCTGGGGCAACCCTAGGACTGGCTGTATCACTGTCCCATCTCAGGGACCACTATCCTCGGCTCTCTAAACCATTGTTCCTATATTGTACCCAATTTTGGTTACTTGAGAGAATAGAATAAACCTTATCTTGCTTGTTCTGAGGTGGAGTCTGTGCTGCTTCATCACATCTTTCTGATGGATAAATAACAGTTTCCCTATTTCCTCACTTTCTCACTGCCCACCTCCCTCTTCCCCCCAGTATTTCACACCTTTTTGAGATTTTCATTCTCTTCTTTCACATTTTAAATTCTTTTGTATTATATACAGTTTTTCACTTTGCAGATGATGAAATCTCAGGTTTTGGTATTTCTACTCTTCTCTTAAACATGACAAAGATCTTACCCTCCTTAGAAACCAATAAACATTTCCCCCTCTACCTTCTTCCCAGCTTGTTGCCAGAGCCTAGTGTTTTTGTACTGCATTAGGAAGCTAATATTTATAGTAAATAGGTAGTAGAAGTTGCTGCCATTTTATCCATTTCCATGCATCCCTAAATGTTTGTTACTAATGGACCTTGATTGCTAATGGAAAGGTGATTGGTTCAGGTTCACCTAAAGGTGCCTTGGAAAAAAGGCCCTGGCAGTCTGCCTCTGAAGCCCCACAGAGCATGTTTCTACCCTGACACACGTGAAGTCTTCACAGGTCAGAAGCCACGTCTCTACATGGACTGTGGGGTCGTCCACAGGTCAGAAGTTACTGGATGGTGACTGGTTTGCTGAATATGCTAAAATCATTCCATCTGAGCCCCCTTGTAGTTTAACTTCACAAGGTATGGTTCTATTTTTGGTGAGGTGGAGCAATTTGAGGTTCAAGCAGGTAAAGTTGGAAGCAGTCTTCTGAACTCTTCAGACGTCTAGAGTAGTACTACTTGTTAGTGATTTAGAAAAGATTGTACTCTGACTGGTTTGCTGATAATTTTAGGAAGCCTCTCTGTAATTGTTGATTTCCGGTAGCTGTTGTTATGGATTCTACCACTGTTGACTTAAAACAACACACATTTATTGTCTTGCAGTTCCACAGGCCTAATGTCCACCACAGACTGTACAGGGCTACATGTAGTCAAAGTATTAAGTAGGGCAGTGTCCTTCCAGAGTGTTGGTGGCAAAATCTGTTCTCTCACCTTTTCCAGCTTCTAGAGACTTATCACATTTCTTGGCTTACACATCCTGTCTTCCATCTTCAAAGCCAGCAATGGCAGTCAAGTTCTTCACACACTTCTTCCCCTTCTGCCTCTCTGTTCTACTTCTAAGAATCCTTCTAAACATGTTGGGCCGATCTTTGGGTTAATAGCCAGGTTATTTGAATGAATGTAGTTGTTCCCTCTCCACGTTAGAAATTTTAGATATAGATTTTGTTAAATGTAAATTAATCAGTATGTAAAATACATTTTGCACCCTGGTCACAGTGACTTCAGTGTAACCGATAAATGCTACATGGGATGAGAGACTATAGAAATTCAATTGCTGATTAAGTACAGAAGCAATTTGATCAAATGAATTTAGAAAGTAAATTTAGGTCCCATATCCAGGACAAATTTACAATGCCTAATCCCATTCAAAACATTAATTAGTAAGTTGATTGTTATTTTCACGTTATTTATATTTGTAGTTAATTTTTTAATCAAAGTACATAATAAATTAGGGCTAGTTATTTTAATATAGCTAGGAAATAGAAGTTATTAATAGATTTTTATATGTCTGTTTTACATTTCACTTCATATAACCACTAATAAATGAATTTTTAACTCTTTCTGATTAATACATTATGTCAGATTATGTTTTTAAAATTACACCACAGTGTTTAAATTTTTCATCTCTAGATTTAATAATTTTTCTCTTTTGTTCCTCCTCCCCATAGTAATCAAAGCAAAGAAGCTTTCATTGACTGGGCAAGATATGATGACTCACAGGATCACTTTTGTGAGCTTGATGGTAATAACATAAACTGCTATAATAAAAGTACTTTAACTGTAACTCTTTTAAAGAACCTTTAAATTGATAGAAATATAATCTCTTATTGCTTGAATACACTGAATTTTGTTGTGTAGTTCTGACAATTCTTTGTGGTATTTTAATTATTATTAATTTTAATGAAAGTTTACAGAGACCTTGGATTTCCATTCATTCATTGTTGCACTTTTCTCCCTGTCAACCTCCCCCCACCTCAAGTTTGCATTTCTCTCTGAAAAACAAAAGAATTCTTTCATTGTTAAACAATCCCTCTCCTCAAGTCCACTCCATTATGTAGCCTTCATTCTGGACTCCTGTCATGACAGTAATACCTAATTATATCTCTTTTAAACAGTTCTCTCCCTCATCTGTTGCAGTGCAATGCAATAATTTATTCCATCTTTCTCAGTCTCCCCCCAGCTCTGATGTCAGTCCTGTTTTACAATAGTGGCACTGTGCAGTATTTGTCCTTTGGTGACTGAGATATTTCACTCAGCATAATGTCCTCCAGGGTCATCCATTTTGTATAATATTTCATGAGTTCCTTGTTTTTCAATGCAGCATAGTATTCCATTGTGTGAATATACCACAGCTTCTCTGTTCATTGTTTGTTGATGGGCACTTAGGTTGTTTCCTACACTTTGCTATTGTGAACAAAGCCATGATAAACATGGGTGTGCATATATCTGCTTGGATGACAGTTACGGTTTCTTTGAGGTATATTCCCAGTAACGGAATTGCTGGGTCAAATGGTATTTCTATTCACAACTTTTTGAGAAAGTGCCATACTGCCTTCCATAATGGTTGCACCATTTTACACTCCCAACC
The DNA here is from genome assembly GCF_000299155.1 of Elephantulus edwardii. Lineage (NCBI taxonomy): Eukaryota > Metazoa > Chordata > Mammalia > Macroscelidea > Macroscelididae > Elephantulus > Elephantulus edwardii. The sequence goes on from NW_006399916.1 coordinate 4,553,767, forward strand.
AACAGTGAATAATGGTTCCAGTTTCTCCACAACCTTGCCAGCATTTGTTGCTTGCTGTTCTGTTAAATTTTTCTGTTCTTACTGGGATGAGATGATATCTCAGTTGTTTTGATTTATATCTCTCATAGAGCTAGGAATTTTGAACATTTCTTCATGTGTATGTTTGTCATCTGAATGTCTTCTTTGGCGAAGTAGTTCTGACAATTATTTTTCCCCCCACTGGTTTATTTACAAAATTCGAATACAAATTTGAACAAATTCTTTCAATTTCCCTTATCCCCCAACCCATCAAATTGTACAACCCAATGATTAATCCCCTCTGCCCTGTGTACATCCACATCCCTCTGCTTCCAGCCTCTCCCACCCCTCCTGGATCCTTACACTCCTTCTACAATAATGGTCTTATACAATATTTATCCTTGTGGGACTGAGTTAGTTCACTCAGCATAATGCTCTCCAGTCCCTCCTAAATTAGGTAATTTACAAAGTTATTGCTTCTGGGTGCTGCATAGTATTCCATGGTGTGAATGTACCATAATTAGTTCTGACAATTCTTACTGACATTTATTGGGAGCCTGTATTTCTGTCCCTGTGCCAGATGCCTTCACTACATTACTTCTAAGATTTCCTGTTGCTTTATGATTTGTATTACTATGGATCTGAAGAAATGTCGTTTCAGAAAGACTAGATAACTTGCCCACCACCACACTGTACTAAGAGACAGAGCCAAGAGTCAGCCTCAGATCTGACTGGATCAAAAACATGTATTTATTTCTATTATGACACATAATTTTCAGTGGGCCTACAATTTAGCTGTCTGAACATACAGTAAAAAATGTCCACACTGGGATTCATCAGAAGTCTTAACTAACCTAACCTAAAACATATTTCAGTGTTGCAGAAGATTCTAATTTCTCTACAACCTGCTTTCCAAATTTCTCCTGGAAAGGCACACAGACAGCAGAGTAACTAGCATTCTTAACAGAAGATAATTATAGTGACTTGGAATTTAGATATCCAGGGGAATGTTCCCAAATATTTGTGCTGAATATGCTGAAATCATTCATCCTACCCCCTTACTTCCAAGGTACAGTTATATTTTTGGTGGGGTGGAACAATTTGAGATCCAAGCTAGCATAGTGGGAAACACAGTAGAAGATCTTCTGAACTCTTCAGACATCTAGAGTAATACTACTTGTTAGTGATTTAGAAAATACTCAAATGTAATACTGTGCTATTAATTCAGACTGACAGAGTAGGTCACAATTAGCAAGTCCTTATGGTACATTAATCTTACTGTAGGGATTGGGAATATTATTTTGATGGCGTTAGCAAGAAAATGTAAAAAAAAATAATCTTTGTCTGTATGTCATAATGGACAACTGAAAAAAATACTATTGATATGATATTTAGAACTGGCAAAATTTTACCAAAGCAAGCTACTATGTCTAAGTTATATAGTCACATTTTTGTTCAATATACTTGCATTTGGTCATTGGCTGTCATTCTGCTGTTTGGTGCTTAATGCTTATAGTTTTTTATTTCCAGTTTCTCATTTTATCCATATTTTATTTTAAAACTTTTAGTAGTACTTGTTGTTATGTGCCGTTGAGTTGCCTGTGACTCATAGTGACCCTTCAGATTTAAAAAATTATTCCTTTGATTATATATTATTCTTTTAGTAACTAGTACAAAATACTGTGCCTATACAAGACATCACTTGCTGTAAATTTAAATGCTAGAGTACTTGTCATTTACATAGTGTTAACTACTTTTTATAGCATTAGCTTTTTAAACTGTAAATGGAAGAAATACCCTATGAGAATTTAAGATGATCCTTTAAGACTTTCAGGAATACCTAATTTAAATCATTGTTTTGTTGTGTAATGTTTTGTTTAATTTTAGATAGATAGGTTGGTTCAGAATAAAGCAGGCTTCAGAGCTGTTGAACATAGGGTTGCTATGAGTCACAAGCAACTTGAAGATACAAAACAACATGTTTGTAAATATATATCTCCATGTGATTGGATACCACTGCTTTTCTGAGCATTAAAGTTTATCCGTGAGTGATTTATACTCAATTCATTGCTGACCCTACAGCAAGTTTTCAGAGGCTGTAAATCACACAGGAGATTGCCCATCTATGGCTACACTTTTCAGTTTCCAGGATGACTTTAGTCACTGTTTAGTTATTTTTGTTATCTAAATGCAGTGGATTAAAAAAAAAATCTAAAGGGTATTTTCCTCAGATAGTTTGGGAGTAGATTCCCATTGCCTGTGCCCTGTTTGTGTGGTTATTGATATTACCTTTGTCTGAAAGGAAACTGATCCTTAGAGATCAAATGTTAAGTCTCTTAAGTCCTTTGGCATTTACTGGCCTTTATGTGAGTCTCTCCTCTACCTCACTCTGTTTTGTTTATGGTCTTTGTGTGTGACTGCTGCTTCCCTCTTCCCTTCCTTTAGACTTCTGCTCAGATGTCACCTCCCAGAGAAGCCTGCTGTCATCCTGTCATCTCCCTGTGTGAAACAGTGACCACTGTCTCTCTTTCTGCCCTGCTAGGAGTTTACTTCCCAGAACACTAACAATTACAGGATAGTGTGTGACCTGCTATTTAGTTTATCTGTGTGTAATCTGTCTTTTCCAACTAAATTGTGAGTTCTCTGAGGGCATGTTGTTGTTTTTGTTATGTGCCATTGAGTCGCCTATGACTCCTAGCAACCCAGTGTACAGCAGCTCTGAACCCTGGCCTATCCTGAACCAGTCTCACTTACTCCAACATACAGACTCCATTAGCCCAGTTATTGTATCAGTCCATCTGATCCGGGGTCTTCCTCTCCTGTGCGGTCCCTCCACTCTTCTAAGCATAGTCCTTCTCCAAGGACCAATTTCTCCTGGCCATGTGCCCAAAGTATAGTGAAGTGGAGTTTCAAAATCCTAGCCTCCAGAGGGAAACTTGGTTTCACCCTTTCCAAGACAGACCTATTTGCTTTTTTGACAGTCCATGGTATGTTCAAGACTCTAGTCCAGCACCACAATTCAAAGTCATCGATTCTTCTGTCATCCTTAGTTATTGTCAAGCTCTCTGATGCATAGCTAGTAATTGCGAAGACCATGGCCTGGATTAGGTACAACTTAGTCTCTAGACTGACATCGTTGCTTTTCAGCACTCTGGAGAGGTCCATCACAGCAGATTGTCGCAATGCAATTCATCTCTTGATTTCCTGACTGCTAGTGTTAAGAGTGTTGACTGGATTCAAGCAAGCTGTAATTGTTAACAACCTCAATCTCTTCACCATCTCAGTTGGCCCAGTGGTGATAATCTTTGTCTTCTTGATGTTGAGCTTCAATCCATGTTGAAGACTACAGTCCTTGACCTTCCGCAGTAAGTGCTTCAGATCCTCTTCAGTTTCAGCAAACAAGGTTGTGTCATCTGCATATTGTAGGTTGTTAATGAGTCTCCCTCCAATCCTGATGCCACATTCCACCTCATAAAGCCCTGCTTCCCAAATGATATGTTCTGCATATAAATTCTAAAGGTATGGAGACAGGATGCATCCCTGATGCACTCCTCCTTTCCATGATTTTGAATCATGCAGTGTTTCCCTCCTCTCTTCTGAGAACTGCTTTCTGGTCCAAGTGTAGGTTTCTCATGAGCACAGTCAAGTGTTCTGGGATTCCAATTTTCCTCAAGGTTAGCCAAAATTTGTTGCGATCCACACAATTAAATTCCTTTGCGTAATCAATGAAACACAGATAGGCATTCCTCTGGTACTCTTTGCTTTCTGCCAAGATCCATCTGACATTGATTGTAATGTCTTTAGTGCCACAACTTCTTGAGTCTGACTTTTTTAACATTTTTAACTGGTTTGCATACAATAATTCATATACATTGTATTTAATTTATGTACATTATGTTTTGTACAGTTTTTATGTACATTGTGTTTCATGTGCGTTGTTTTATATAGTTTTTATTTACATTATGTTTCATTCATGTACACTACTCCTATACATCATATTCTTTTTTGTCATTAATTTACTGTACAACATGGGAGAGCTTTGACTGTTTGCTTCACTTCATATCCGTATTGCCCACAACAGTACCTGGACATGGTAGGTCCTGAATCCCATTTGCTGAATGAAATAATTAATAAATAATCTAAGCAGCTTGATTTTTCTATTTTTCCTTTTAAAATATTTTTATTAATAAATTAAAGCCTTGTTTAAAACAGCAGTTTTTAAACCTTGGGCCTCAAAATTACTTTGAAGCCTTATCAACTTCTCGGTATATAGCTACTCAGGCCTTTGACTCCCTAGATGATATTTTCACAGTGAGTTAGTAGCAACTTGGGTTAAAGGCAGTGATGGAGGGCTATAAGCTCCATGCTGGGGCCGCAGCGTAACTTTTTACTTTTGAAATCGACACACTAAGTGGAGTGGTGCTACCATTATGTTTTAAGAGATACATGGGTTAGGAGGTGGAGAGATTGCAGTGTGACCTCATCATAATATTAGAGAAGTGAAAAGAAGATTCTTTTGGAAATAATGGCATACATAAGTTCAGTCTTACGAATTCACAAAATCAGGGATTTTGATTTTTTTTATAATATTTTTTATTGGGAAAAACATACTGGGGGTACAAGGAGGTGAGGGTTGGGGGCAGAAGGGGGAGGATGGGCCAGGATGCAGTTGCAGAGCTGCACA
>NW_006399916.1:4559246-4567368 GCF_000299155.1 Elephantulus edwardii
CCCCGGGCAGGGGGCCACGATGGCTCACCCCAGGCAGAGGGCCGAGGGCAGCCCGCCCCGGGCAGAGGGCCGCGACGGCTCACCCCGGGCAGAGGGCCGCGATGGCTCCCCAAGGGCAGCCCGCCCCGGGCAGAGGGCCACAACGGCTCGCCCCGAGCTGGGGGCCGAGGGCAGCCCTCCCCGGGCAGAGGGCCGTGACGGCTCACCCCGGGCAGGGGACCGCGATGGCTCACCCCAGGTAGAGGGCCGGGGGCAGCCCGCCCCAGGCAGAGGGCTACGACGGCTCGCCCCGAGCTGGGGGCTGAGGGCAGCCCGCCCCGGGCAGAGGGCCGCGACGGCTGAAGTAGTCTTTTTTTAAAAAAGAAGAAGAAAAAGAGTGTGTGTGTGTGTGTGTGTGTGTACCGTCAAATTGGATCTGACTGGTACAGGAGACTGCCCCTCCTTCTCCAGCAGAGCATGAAGTAGAGTCTGGGTCCCCCACCCCCACCGCGGTGCCTGTCGGGGCCTGGGTTTCAGCTGTCCACACCACAGTAGTGAGCAACAAGCTTAAAGCCCCTGATGGCTCTGGGCGCTGACTCTCACCAGTGGCTATGGATGAAGTCACAGGCGATTTAGGGGTTTTGATTTAATGAAATATTTGAATACTACAACAGAATTGTAGAGGGAGGAAGAAGAGAAACCTTCATGAGGGAGGATGTGTTGTATACTCTTGAATCAGAACCAAACCATAGCTGACCCTTCAACGGGTTTTCAGAGGCTTTAAATGACACAGGAATAGATTGCCCATCTTTCTCCCACAGAGTAACTGGTGGATTCGAACTGCATGGTTGACAGTGCAACTCCTTAAGTCACTAAGCCCTCTGAGCTCTCTCATGGAAGATAAATTGTAGATGCCATTGGGTCAAGTACAACTTATAACGACCCTATAAACAGATCTGAACTCTGTCCTGTCCTGTGCCCACCTCTAAATCTCTGACACACTTGAGCCCATTGCTGCAATCACAGTGTCAGTCTATCTCTTTTGCTAACTCTCTATTTTCCAAGCATCATGTCCCCTTCCAAGGAATAGCCTCTCCTAACAGCATGCCTGAAGTATGAGACCATCCTTGCCTCCAACGAGCACTCTGGCTGCACCCTTTCTAGGACATACCTGTTTGTTCTTTTGGCAGTCTGTGGGATATTCAGTACTCCTCCCCAAAATTACAACTCAAAGGCATCACTTCTTCATCTATTCACTTATTCACTGTCCCGTAGACTGTAAACTGGATTAACTGAATGAATGTTATAACTTGACAAATCGAAGTTACTCTTTAGGAATAAATTCTTTAAAGTCGTTTTCTAGGTGACTTAGGGGTAAGGATGGGCATCAGCACTGGTGTGTCTGTGATGACTCCTCTCCCTGTATTTGCTTCCTTTTCACCCCCTCCGCTCACACTCCTGGATCCCATGAAGTTCTCTGTGTAGTTTAAATGTTGCCAATCTTTCTGAACAGATAGTAAATGGCTTAGGCTTTTTGGACCACACAGCCGCTCATCTCTGTCACTTCAGCATGGAAACCACAAAGACAAAAAGGAGCTCTTTCTCTGTATAAAGCTAAGGGCTTGTCACATTCAGCCCTGGGCTGGGGCTAGTTCGTCATTTGTATGGGTTAACAAAACCCACACTTACTGGAATTTGGAAAAGAAAAGTCTTACATTTTTTAAAAACAACTTTAGATGTAGTTAAGGGAACAGTTATTAAGATCATTGATAATATGTTTAAGATAGCAATCAAAAGCTGATAAAATAATTTTACATTTGTGATTTTTAGTATCCTTAAAACATATACACATACATACATATACACATACACATACATATATATGTATATCTATTTACAGTTGATTTTGTTGGGACAGAGGTTTCTAACAAGTACAGTCTGCAATCCTAGATGTCCCTGCTCACAAGTAGGCTTACATGTGTCTGAGTACTTGCACACATTCTTTATGGTGGTACACATAAGTACCACTATAGTCAATATAGTAGAACATATAGTTAGTCAATATGTATTTATGCTGTGCCTCAAAATATTTGTAAAGTTTATTTATACACATATAATTACTAAAAAGAAATTCACTAAGGAAAACTGAATGTAGATCTCAGAAGTTAAATAATGAGTTTAAAAGCTTCATACATTTCTAAAAGCCACATTTTTACTAGCAGCATGATGTGTATCTTTTAACATTTTCAGTATTGTTTTAAGTGTCATTGAATAACCTGCAACTCACAGTGACCCTTTGTACAGTAGCTCTGAACTTTGCTCTATCCTGAGTTAGTCTTACTGACTCTAACACACCTACTCTCATTACTCCAGTTACTGTATAAATCTATTTCATCCCAAAAGCCTTGCCTCCAAGGAGCAGCCTGGTTTCGCCCTCTTCAGGATTAACCTGTTTGTTCTCTTGGCAGTTCATCGTACTTTCAGTACTTTTCTCCAGCACAACTCAAAGACATTGATGATTCTTCTGTCATCATTGGTCATTGTCCAACTCTCTGGTGCAAGTAATTGAGAAGATCATGGCCTGATTTAGGTGTACCTTACTCTTTAGACTGACATCGTTGCTCTTCAGCACTTTTGAGCGGTCTCTAACAGCAGCTTTCACCAGAGCAATTACTTTTTATTTCCTCACTGCTGGTGCCAAGAGTGTTCATTATGGAGCTGAGCAAGCTAAAATTGTTGACAACCTCAATATCCTCTCCATCCATCATAGATAGTACTGTCAACTGGCCCAGTGGTTGAGAATCTTGGTCTTCTTGACAAAGATTGAGCTTCAGTCCATATTGAAGATCGCAGTCCTTGATCTTCCGCAGCAGACATTTCAGGTTCTCCTCAGTTTCAGCAAGCAAGGTTGTGTCATTTGCATAATGTAGGTTTCTGTTGAGTCTTCTCCAATTCTGATACCACATTCCTCCTCATAAAGTCCAGCCTCCAGCCTCTTGAATGATCTGTCCCACATATAGCTTGAAAAAGAATGGAGACAGGACATATCTCTGACATACTCCTTTACCGATTTTGAGCCATGCAGTTTTTCCTTGCTCTGTTCTGAGGACTGCATCCTGGTCCAAGTACAGGTTTCATGTGAACACAATCAGGTATTCAGTAATTCCCATTCCTCTCAAGGTTAACTACAGTTTGTTGTGATCCACACAGTCAAATGCCTATGCATAGTCAATGATAAACACAGATAAACACTCCTCTGTTACTCTCTGTTTTCAGCCAAAATCTAGCTGATGGTGATGATAATGTGATGCCATGGCTGCTTCTAAACTTGGCTTGTATTTCTGTTAGTTCTTTGTCAGTATATTCTTCAAGTTGGGTTTGTTGTGTTGTGTGGGGTTTTTTTTATAATCTTCAGCAGGATTTTCCTTGCATGTGTTTTATTCTGATAATGAAAATAATAAATCTCAAAAGTCTTGGGCCAGTGTTTGCATTTTACCTGAACAGTTTCCATCTCTCCAATATTCTTTATTCAGTCTGCAGATTCATTCAGAGTTGTGTCATCTGCATAATGCAGATTGTTGATGAATCTTCCACCAAACCAAGTGATGCCACACTTCTCCTCATACAGCCCAGCCTTCCAGATAATCTGTTTTGCATTTAGGTTCAAAAGTTATGGAGATAGAACACATCCCTGGTGTACACCCTTCCCAATTTTGAACCAAGCAGTATTTCCTTGCTCTGTTCTGACAACTGCCTCCTGATCCAAGTAAAGGTTTCTCATTAGCACGATCAAGTGTTCTAGGATTCCTGTTCTTCTCAGAGTCAGCCACAGTTTGTTATGATCCACACAGTAAAATGCCTTTGCATAATCAATGAAACATAGAGACATTCCTCTGGTATTCCCTGTTTTCAGCCAAGATCCATCTAACATTAGCTACAATATCCCTAGTACCACGACCCCTTCTAATTACAGCCAGCCAGCCAGCACTTCTGGCAGTTCTCTGTTGATGTGCTGTTCCAGTCATTTTAGAATAATCTTCAAAAGAATCTTGCTTGTATATGATATCAATGATACTGTTCGATAATTTCCACACTCTGTTGGATCACCTTTCTTTTAAATGGGAACAAATATAGATATGTTCCAGTTAGTTGACCAAATAGTAGAGGGGTAATAAATACTCATTTGTATTTCACCATGGAAAATGAGTTCTTTATTTTATGCTTTTTTTTTTTATTTACCATGTTTCTGAAAGATATCTTTATGTATTGTTTGAGAGTAAGAAAGCTCTTTGGTATGCTGGCGGAAATAAACTGACAGCATGATTTGATTTTTTCCCCCCAAAAAAAATTCGTAAAGAATAATATTTGAATCACAAAGTTACCAAGCCAATTAATCTTAAATTTACATTATAATTCCAAGTAAAAAAAGAGTCTGTAATACAATATAGCTAACAGAGTAAATGTTTCTAAGCTTGTCTTCTGGTAGGTAGATCCTTAGAGAAGAAATCACATAAAACATTAAAGCAGATTGACTTTGTTAGATCTTTTTAATCCTGATAGTTAAAGCTTGGGAGTTAAGGCCTCAAGGTGAAGAATGTGCATTGTTTGAATGAGCACTAGGATCCTAAGGTACAGGAGGTGTTCTTATATCCTCTCGAGTCAGCTGTCGAAATTAATTGGAAACTCAAGGTCAGGCTTCCTTGGTTTCACTTCCTCCACAACAGACTTGTTTGTTCTTTTGGGAGTCCGTGAGATAGTATCTTCTCCACCACCAGAAATCAGAGGTAGCGATTTTTCTTCTGTCATCAGAGGCAACCACCTGCCCCTTAGAGACAAGGATGGAGAAATGTGGTCTCACATATTGTGGGCCTGTTGTCCTTGCAAAAAGACATCATGCTGGGGAAGTGGAAGGTCAGAGAAAGAGAGGGAGCCCTTTAAGGAAGTGGATTGACACAGTGGCTGTAACAGTGTTCTTGAGCATGACAGAGACAGTGAGGATGGTGCAGGATAGGGCAGGGCTCAGATCTGTCGTTCACAGGGTCACCTGAGTTGTCATCTCCTTGATGGCACGTAAGAGCAGGTCGAGTCCAGTCACAGACGTGCCAGCCATCCCATCATTGCAGTTGGAGATGGCTTATAAAAACAGTCGTTCTCTAACCTGTGGGTGGTCCAGTTTGCTTTGTGATCAGAATTGTCAGCTAAGTGGTACATGGGAGTGGTTTTCATGTCTTGTCTCTTTTCAGATGAGCGATCACCAGCTGCTCAGTACGTGGACCTGCTGCTGAACCCTGAGCGCTACACTGGATACAAAGGCCCCTCTGCCTGGAGGGTGTGGAACAGCATCTATGAGGAGAATTGCTTCAAGTAACTCAAGGGGAGTGGGAGGGAGCTGCTGCGGGGATGGGGGGGACCCCTGAGATTAGTTTTGTGTGTGAGAAATGATGGTTACGTGAAAGCCAAACCATGTTTGAATTTTTTGCTTGATTTTCAGGCCTCGCTCTGTTTATCGCCCTTTAAACCCTCTGGCACCCAGCCGAGGTAGGCTTTCTGTCCATTTGCTGGCTTTTAGAGATTGTTTATACAACGGAACTTTGTGCTGAAAAGTAACTCTTTTCCTAATTCTGAATTAACCAAAATATATTAATGCATAGTTAAAGCTATGATTTCAAATTTTAAGATCATGCATGGTTTCTTTTTTATATAACTTCTGTCATCTAGTTTGCTAGACCCTAAACGAGGAGTTTTTTGTAAAATAGAGTAATCCAAGTGTATCAAAGGTTCCCTGGGAACTCTTAGAGCTCTGTATGCACAGACTGAAGCAGAGTGCTGGATATTCCATGGACTGCCAAAAGAGCAGACATATATTGGAGAAGATGCAGCCAGAGTGCTCCTTGAAGCAAGGATGGCAAAGCTTTCTGTCATATACTTGGGCATGTTGCTAGGAGAGGCTATTCCTAGGAGAGTTATCAAGAGAGGAAGACTCCAATGAGACTGGCACAGTGACTGCAGCAGTGAACTCTAGTGAGTCAGAGATGATGGAGATGGCACAGGACAAGACAGCGTTCACATCTGTTGTTCAAAGAGTCACTGGGAGTTTACTCGACGACATTTAACAACAGGGAGAAGACCCAGGCATCATTGCCACTCAAACTTCCCATGTAACTTCTGTGTTGCATCAATGTTTGAGGACCAGTTGCTCACAGATGCAGTTCTCAAATGTCAGCATTCATGTCACTTAGAAGCATTTTAAACACACGTTCTGCTTTTGTAGGTGTGGGGTGGGGCTGAGAAGCCAGATTTTAGTGGTCTTTGGCTGTGCTCCTGGAGTGCTGATCTGCAAACCACAATTTAAGATCTGCTATGCAGAGAAGCTTCAGAAGATGGGATTGCCCATTGCAGCCTTCTGCACCAAGCTGTCCAGTCTGGTGGCTGTCTACCACTTGGGGCTGTGAACACCTGAAATAAAGCTAGTGGGAAACTGACCTTAAATTTGTGAAAAAGATCTTAGTCCATTGCAGTGAAAACTCTGAAACAGTTGGGGTTTTGTGGGGTTTTTTTTCTCCATTCTAAGACTTTGTTTTGGTAAGGCAGCATTTTCTTTTAACTGGTACCCTTATATCAGCCAGGTATTACTGTTACAGTGTACTTTGACTGAGGATGTATATGTACGTGGTACATGTGAGGTATGTTACATTTGTAAAATGTGATGATTAGAAAAGTTTATATCACACTGGTGGCTTTCCTGTTGCTTTTGAACAGCATGACAGTACACCAATATAAAACTGCTGGGTATGTCCTCACTTCGTTCTCACAGAGGAATCCCAAGATTGATCTGCCATTTCACTGTTTTCTTAGATTAGATTGACTTCAGAAATGGAATTTTCTGCCTGAGATCTGTCTTTCCTGAGGTAGAATTGGAGCGTTGGAATGTGTGAACTGCCCTTAGATGTTCTCTTTGTTAAGTGAGGGTTGTGATTCTCTTCCCATCCCTTTGCTTTACAAATCATTTAGTATATATATGACTGTAACTAGTGGGACATCAGGACTGCCCCAGGTGAGGAAGAGGTCGCACAGCTAGCTGGACCCTCTGCCTTTTATTATTGTTATTTATGGGATTCTGAAAGATTCTGCAGATCATAACTTGTTGAAGACAAAGCTGTAGAATCCTAAACAGAGTAGAGGAAACATAGTTAAGAAGTCTGACGGACTGTTAATCAAGAACGACTGCTCTTTCATCACTTTTGAATATACTTTCTTGTTCCTTTACCTAAACTTTTGTTTCCGTTGTTAATTTTGGGCAGAAAGCTGGGCAGTCTTCAGTGTGATTCACACCCTGAGAAAACCCCTAGATGATCAGCTGTGAGTGGGTTCTGACCTAAAGACCATGAGCGCGATTTTTTTTTAATATTGTTTGGTGTATAAAACTGAAATTTGGTACTATTTAGCCTGTATTTGTATTCTTATTAACAAATCTTTTTTCTCAAGATGACTATATACCATCTAGACTTCATGATAAAAAATTAATATGTTTATAAGGAATACATTTAACCCCATATTAAATAGAATTGGCATTTGGACTGTGTAAGATTTTTTCTAAAATCCTTTTTATTCTTTTCTCTCCTAGGAGAAGATGATGGTGAGTTCAGAGTCTTGTATTTGTTTGCTTCAGATGTAGAGGAGATGTTCTCAGTAATCAGAACTTGAGTTTTTCTCTGTTTAATTCAAAGGAAATTGTCTTTCCTATTTTTTTCAGAGAATAGTGACCAATGAATGGTGAACATTTTAAAACAAGAACTTTATTTAGACTATCAAATAGTCATATGTTATGAGTATAAACTCCTTTTTCTAAGTCTTTAGTATTGAAATAAAGATTTCATTCCAGATTCTCTGTTTTCTGATTTTATAACTTACCTGATACATTTTGAAGAAGTGTAGAAAAAGCAAGACAGTGAGCATTTTACCAGATAATTTGCTTGTAACCTCTGTATTTTCTTGCTGACTGAAATTTTTTTTTCTATATTTTATTAATTTTCATAAACATTTACAGAGATTTTGGGTTTCCATTCATTCCTTGTTGCACTATTCTCTCTACCCTCCTCCCAGTTTGTTCTTGTCCAAATGCCACAGTGCTTGTCAAAGCCAG
>NW_006399916.1:4569373-4602559 GCF_000299155.1 Elephantulus edwardii
GGCTCTGTATTCTTTTTGTCGCTGTAGAGAAATCCAACTGATTTTTGTATGTTGATCTTGTATCCTGCTACTTTGCTGAATTGGTCAACTACGTTGCTGACTGAAATTTAACCTAAGCTATAACTGTGTTCTCTGTACACACTGTGCTTCACACAAATGAGCTTATCCTGTTCTGTCTAATTATTTTGTTCTAATAAATTATTAGCTATAAAGATCTTTATATTTCAGTATATATAAACATTTTATGCATTTTCAGAGACATTTGAGTGGGTAAGTGCCCTGTGAACTGGAAGGTGAGGATTCTTATCCACCATCTGCTCCACTGCCGGTGAAAACCTGCTGGGGGTCAGCTATGGGTCGGCTCTTACTCGATGACATTGAGGGTTTGGTTTTTTTTTTTTAGTTTTTATTAATGATTGGTTACAGAGTGCCTATGGAAGGTGCTACCGAAGCAGCAAGAGGAGCTCTGGTGGCACAGGGGATTCAGCCTTGGGCTGCTAAGTGACAGGCTGGAGGTGTGAACCCAGCAGCTGCTGTGTGAGAGAAGGGTGAGACAGACTGCTCCTGTACCGATTCACAACCTCAGAAACCCTCTGGGCAGCTTGACTCTATCCAACAGTGTTGCTATGAGTTGGGAATAAACTTGATGGCAATGGGTAAAACAGTGACCTCCAGTGGACATTAACTTACTGATGTTTCCAGGCATTGTGATGGGATTTGTGAGAGAGGACGTATGCCTGGTGATGCCTGCCTTCCTACAGCAGGCAACAGATAGCAGAAAGGATGACCTTTCTGAATTTTTTTTTTTTGACTGAAGATAGGGTTTTTGTCTTCCCCCCCCTTTTATTATGATTTATTTACAGAGTTTGAATACACTGCTTTTCACAAAAGAGCCTCCCATTTTCCTTCACCCCACCCACCCATCGAGTTGTACAACGTTATGATTAACACTTCCCCAACATACATCCTCACCCCTCTGTTTTCACTCTCAACCCTACCTTGGATCCTCATACTCATTCTACAATAATGGTTTTATACAGCATTGGTCCTTGTGGGGCAGAGTTAGTTCATTCAGCATAATGCTCTCCAGTCCCTCCCAAGTTAGGTAGTCATTTACAAAATTACTGCTCCTGCATGCTAAGTAGGATTCCGTTGTATGAATGTACCACAACTTCTCAATCCATTCATTTGGTAATACCATCTCAGATAAGAGTCTCATAAGGAAAGTTTACAGAATACTCCTGGACCTCCACCAAAAAAAAGACTGATAATCAATTACAAAATGGAAAAAAGACATGGAAAGAATTTTCACAGAGGAAGTTACTCAAATGGCCAACAGACATATGAAGAAATGCTCCAAATCACTGGCAATGAGATGCCATCTCACTCCAGTAGCAGTGGTAAAACTTGACAGCAAGTAATAAATGTTGGCAAGGATGTGGTGAGATAGGAACTCTTACATTGTTGATGGGATTCTAAAATGATACAGCCACTCTGGAAGGCAGTTTGGTGCTTCCTCAAAAAGGTGAACATAGAAATTCCATATGACCCAGCTGTTCCATTGCTTGACTTATACCCCAAGAAAATGAGAACTGAGGCTCAAACTTGTACATCAGTGTTCACAGCAGCAGCATTCACCATTTTAAGAACATGAAAACCGCCCAGACGTCCGACTTTTCTGAATTATTATAGAAATTTTTCCTGATTAATGGAGACTTGATAGTACAGTGTCAAGCCCTAAGCTGCCAACTAAAAGGTCACCAGTTCAAACCCATCAACCACTTCATGGGGAGAAAATACTGGCAGTCTGCTTCCATAAAGAGTTACAGCCCTGGAAATTCTCTGGGGCAGTTCTACTGTCTGATGGGGTCAGAGTCAAAATGGGCTTAGTGACAGTGGGTTGGGTTTTATATCTGAATAATACACGCACAGTAGCTGATGAAGCTTCTTAGACATGGAACACATCGTGTCCCCTGGAATTCTGTGAGAGCTGGTGGAGGAGACATTTGGGATGAGTTTTGAATAGCGGGCAGATGAAGATCCCTACAGTTAGACCATACATCCTAGTTGGAGGCAACTGCGTGAACGTAAGAATTGAGAAAGGACAAATCAAGCTTATTTGGGAGAACAGTAAGCAGGTATTTGTCACTAGGATGTGCTTGTGTATTTTAAAGAAATACGAGTTGCTGCCAAGTTGTCCCCTGCCCATAGTGATCGGTATGTCACTGAGCAGACGTGCTGCACAGGCTTTGTTGGCTGTGCTGTTTATGAAAGCTGGGCTCTGAGACTGTTTTGTAGTGTCTCGGGGTGCCTCTTCCTACCACCTTAGGTTTATAGCTGAGGGCACACTTGCACCCACAGACCTCCAGCCTTCTTTCACGCAGGGAGAGAAACTGCTAGGAAGAGGTGAGATGATTGAGGTTCTCAGGAGTTGCCTGTGTCTTGTTGGCTCACTGCCGCAGAGTCGGGTCATCGACTCCTAGATGACCTTCAGGGACTTCACAGGCTGTAAAATTCTGCAGGAGGAGAGAGCCCATCTTTCTGCCTTAGAGCTGCTGGTGGATTCAAACTATTTACCTCTGGGTTGGCAGCACAGCCCCTTACCCTCTAGGCCACCAGATCTCCCTATCCTTTTGACAGTTGAGGGGTTTTTTTGAGTAAATAAGTTTTATAATAATGAAATGTTGAATGACTCAACCCATGGGAAGGTGTCAAGTATGAAGACTACCAGGAGGGAAAGTCGTTCCTCACCATCTCATTTATCCCTTCAACTTCTTGCTCAGCTTCAACTCTGTGTTGGGTTTTTTCCTTACAGTTTTTTCCCCAGTTAAAATTAGTATTAATATAAGAATAGTTAGGAAATTCATTATTGACTACCTTCTCTTTTTTTAAAATATTATTACTCCAGGAATAGTTCTTTTAACATTCATACACAAATTAGTCAACTCCTCCTTCTCTTATTCAACTTTTCTGAAGAATTAACCTACAACTTAAGTGATTTCTTATTGCCCTTTGAAATTCTGTGGTCTTAGATAATTGAGGATACATGACCAGCTTTATTGGCTCAAGAAAAACAGGTAATTAAGAATTGAAATGTTGTATGAAGTAGAATTCACTGTTTTAGGGACTTTAAGAAGTGTTACTGTTATTATCCTCAAAAGCAAGCTTAACATTGTTGAACTACCCTTCCCATCCTTCATATTTTTGGATATTTAAACCTTCTAATGGATGTTGTTGTACACCGTCAAGTCAGAACTGACTCATAGTTGACCCTCCAGCAGGTTTTCGGAGGCAGTAATTGCATGAGAGGAGATTACCCATCCTCCTTTTGTGGAGCAGTTGGTGGATTAGAACCATGTCCCTTTGAGATTGCAGCACAGATTTTTAGCACTTGGTCACCATTGCAGCTCTACTGGTTAAGATTTACTTAATATTTTAACTGAAATACAGTATTTTTCAAAATTCTAGTAGCAAAAATACTCTTTTTTAAGAATATACTTCAATATTATTTGTGGGCTATATTTTCTAAAACTTTATGCCTGTTTTTCAACTTTACATAGAGCAGTAGAATTTCCCAGAATAATCTTTAATATGCCACGGCTGTTGAAGTGTACCATCAAGTTGGAACCGACTCATAGCTAACCCTCCAGTGGGTTTGCAGAGGCAGTAAATTGCACGGGATGAGATTGCCCATCTTTCTGGTGGATTCAAATGATGTGTCTAAAGACACGTCAGCATGACAGTATGACTCCTTACCATTAGGCCACCAGAGTGCCCTGAATATGTTATAATAAGAATATTTAGTTTGTAGGTGATGATTTTTAACATTTTAACCCATTTTTTTCTCCTTCTCTTTTAGGAGAGTCATTCTATACATGGCTAGAAGGTAAACTTAGTGATTCCAATATAATGTATTAGCTCTTTATGGGGGGGAAGTACCAAATTATTTAAGATGTTTTTGTGGGTTTTAGAATTTCATCAGCTCGACAACTAACTTAAAACAATGTTAGGAAGAAAATAACGTGTAATTATTTGAAAATTTTGAAGCATTGGCTAGCCAAAAACTAATATTATAAAAAACACATAGTCCAGGTCCTGTGGCTATGTTCACAAGTTTTTTCTAGTATCTTTTCCATTCTGTATGTAGCAAATCTATTTTTGGAAGGAAGTACTCTTTTCCTATATAAAATTGAGGAAGGATACATTTTAATTCTGAAGGTTTAAACATAATTATACAACTTAACATAATCTAAGCTTGTTTAAAGGATAAATGTATCTTTGATCCCAATGTGTTATTTTTATATATATATATATATATATATATATATATATATATATATATATATAATGTGTATATATATATAATGTGTATATATATATAATGTATATATATATGTGTGTGTGTGTGTGTATATATATATAGTGTGTTCTCTCATATGAAATATTATTAATGGGAAGCTGAAACACTCTAGAATTTTTATTATTTTAGTACTTATTTTTGTCATGTGCCATTAAGTCAAGTATACTCATAGTGACTCTGAACATGGATCTCGGCCCTAATCTGTGCCATCCTAATCAGCTCTGACATAATTGAACCCAGATATAGATAGATAGATAGATAGATAGATAGATAGATATAGATAGATAAAGATAGATAGCCCCACACACACACACATACATATTTATAATTTCTTTATGTATGAATACATTTATTTGGTACAAATTGCCATTAGTACATAAACAACCAAAAGTTAAAATACACCAATGAGGAGGAATACAGGAGGTCCGTCGGTGGGCGGCCCAGCTTGCCCCTCGCCACCTTTGGCCCATGGCCTTCCCTCCCTCGCCCCTCTCACCCCTGGGCCCAGGATGCCACAGTACCCGACCTTGGAGGAGTTCAGCCGCACAGCCGAGAAGTTCTACATCACTGACCCCATGAAAGCCCATATGATTCTCAAATATAGGCATACCGATGGGCGTCAGTATATTAAAGTGGCAAATGATTTCGTTTGTTTGGTGTATAGAACAGACCAAGCTCAAGATGTAAAGATCGAGAAATTCCACAGTCAACTAATGTGACTTATGGTCGCCAAGGAATCCTGCTGTGTTGCCATGGAAACAGACTGACGGTTCAAACAGAAGACAGTCATGATTAGGAAGTAAATGTCTTTTGAACTTGAGAAAGCTTTTGGGACAAGAAATACTTTAACTGAACAAGCTATTCAAAATCTGAGAGGTTTTGTACTTTGGTTTTTAATGTTTAGAGAGCTATAGAGTAGTTATTTTTTGAAATTGACAAGATAATGCATCTAAGGAACTTTTTGCAGATTATTTTAGATTGAGCAAAATATAAAGTTATTTGAAAATGAACTATCAGGAGAGGCCAGTTCTCCCTTAAATTTACTCTTTCATTAAGAGAAAATAAAATGTAAACCGTTTACTAGATTAATATTTCTTCTGGAGCATAAAAATCTGTGCTATTGACTTAAGAAAATAGAGTCACTAGAATTAACTATGCACAATAGTGTATCTAATTATATATATAGTACTATAATCTCAATTATATTCCCATTCGAAAAAAAAGGGAGACCCAACAGAGTGTGGAAATTATTGAACAATATCACTAATAATACACACTAGCAAAATCCTACTGAAGATTTCCCAGAAAAGACTTGAACAGTACATTGACAGAGAAGTACCAGAAATACAGGCTGGGTTTAGAAGAGGTTGTGGCTCTAGGGACATTATTGCCAATGTCAGATGATGTTGGCAGAAGCAGAGTACCAGAAGAATGTCCATCTGACTGTGCAAAGACATTTGACTGTATGGGAAAATCTGCTGTGTTGGACCTCTCCAGAGTGCTGAAGAGCAACGATGTCAGTCTATATATAAAGGTACACCTAATCCAGGCCATGGTCTTCTCAATTACATGTTATGCTTCAGAGAGTTGAACAGTGACTAAAGATGACAGTAGATGCCTTCGAGTTGTGGTGTTGGAGAAGAGTCTTGACCATACCATGGACTGCCAAGAAAATAAATAGGTCTGTCTTGGAGAGGGTGAAACCAAGTCTCTCCTTAGAAGCTAGGATTTTTTTTTTTTTAATTTTGTGTGCGTGTACCGTCAAATCAGATCTGACTGGTACAGGAGGATATTGCGCCTCCTTCTCCGGCCGAGCGTCTGGTGGATTTGAACCGTGTTCCTCTGGGATTGCAGTGCAGCTTCTTGCCACTAGGCCACCAGAGCTCCCCAGAAGCTAGGATTTTGAAGTTCCACTTCACTTTGAGAAAGTGGCCAGGAGAGATCGGTCCTTGGAGAAGGACATCATGCTCAGAAGGGTGGACGAAGAGCACAGGAGAGGGAGATCCCGGATGAGATGGATTGATCGAGTAACTGGGGCAGTGAGGTTGGTGTGTTGGAATTAGTGAGATTGGCTCAGGACAGGGAAGGGTTCAGAGATGCTCTACACAGAGTTGCTATACATCACAGGTAACTCAATGGCACATAACAACAATAACATACTATGACAGGTTTGGAGGCAGGAGTGGCTTCCTAAATAACATGCCTCTGGAAACTATGAACTTTGATAAATGTCAGTAGTTGTAGAGGGATGTCAGGCCTTTTGTTCATAGCATCACTATGAGTCGTGCTCGACTCAAAGGCAATCAGCAACAATAATAACTTAATCTCAGTTATGTCTGAAAGTAATTTTGAGTAACAAGGATGCTTTACTGTAAACTTTCAGATTTAAACTCTATTTTTGAATATAAGAGATCTGACCACCATTGCATGTTGAGAAGTGATTGACTGTGATGCTTTTTGGTGATCAGCATAACTACAGTTAACTTTTATGGATTAAACCAAATGATGATCTCTCTAATGGACTGAAATCACCATATTACAGAAATAAATACAACATATTTCCCATCTGTAGTTTCTCAGAAGGCTAAGGGATGTTTGAGTCCTTGAGTCTTAAATCTCAAGGTACCTCTGAGATGCACACCTCTGTCCTCGTCTCTTGGTGTGAAGCATGACTGACAACTTAGGGCTCTAGAGTACAGTATTTTATATTTATCTTTGTAACCTCAATTATACCTACTAAAAGTAATCTTTGCATATTTATTCCTCAAACAGGAAATGAAGGGACTACATGAAAGTATTTTTTGTTAGGAATTTGTCATGTTGAGTAACATTTCAGAATGGGAATTTCCATCATCAGTATGAATTTTGCTTTGCCTCAAAGGGGTCAGCAAATAAAATACTACATGAACATTAAAAAATAAGAGTACTCCAATGAAAGCAAGTTGAATGATACATGAAATTTAGTATTTCATAACCTTATGTGAAACCTGTGGGGTTAACCAAAGGGCATACAGTACTGTTGGAGTAAGCATATATTGGTGGAACTAATGAAATTAGATCTGAAAGAAGACAGCCACTTTCTAATTTGGGTGGTTGAGTGTGCTCTCTGGTGTTAGAAGTTGGTGGGTTCTGTCTTTGTGGATGAGATTTTGAAGCTATCATCCCATAGGATGCCTGGGAAGCTTTCTTCCTGGTTCTAAGGAGTCCGAAGCCAGTTATTTTCAGGTTGAGTCCAACTCCTGGCAGCCCATGAAATCCCTGGGTGGTTAACGGTCTCACTTGCTGACCCACAGTGACATACATAGACCATAGTGAGGGGTACCGATCGGCCAAAGCCTTCACATGTCCTGTGGTTCGAATCCACCAGTGGCTCCTTGGGAATGAGATGGACAGTTTCCTCCCATAGAAGTTTGCAGGCTCAGAAGCCTGATGGAGGGTCACGATGGGGTGGGACCAACCTGAAGGCCGTGAGAGTGAGGGACCCAGAGTCTACAGGTGGAGTGCACTCTGCAGTGCTTGTGGGTTACCGAGACTCAGCACCAACTACGCAAGCCCTGCCTGATGAGGAGGAGGCCCACAGGCCTGAGGGTCTCCACGACTCAGTGCCAACTCAGCAGGCCCTGATAAGTAAGAGACAGCAGCCCAGCAGCCTGGGCGGGAGAAGCATGCCTGCAGCTCACTGCCATGTACATGGGGCAACCTTTGCTGCACCCACTTTGCACGCGTTTGTGTGTCTTATAAACATTCTAAACAGGCCATATATTTTAAGAGGAAGCTACATATAGAGTAAATTTCTCTTGTTTGTTCTTCCATGACAGAACATACCAGCAAGTCTTCTCTAGTGAGATTCCCAAAGAAACCTCTGAAAAACTCTGCTTCAGTGTAGTAGAGGTCTTAAAGATAGATCTTGAAGAGATGAAAAAAAGGATTTTTTAGAAGCTTTACATTTTAAAAAATTCTCTTAGTATATGAATGAGATAATTTCTTTCTACTCTTAACGTCCATTTTCTACCACCGTCCTCCCCTTAGAGGTAAAAAACAAAAGTTAACACAAAAATCCAAACCCATTGATGTTGACTGAGGAGAAAGGGGAAAAAACATGGATTATTCTTCAGCTAGCAATTCTTAAAATTCACTTTACTGAATTTTTGAAAACTTAGGGAAAATGATGCACTCCTTTGCTACTAATTGGAATCTTTGAAAGTGGAAGCAAGGACAGGATGGGGTAGGGCTATTATTGTGGCCCCTGTTTTGGGCTGTGCAGAGAGACGGGTAGTGAGGCTGCCTGAGATTTTTCTTCACATTTCTGGGATCCGTCTGAGCCATCTCCGATCATTTAGAAAATAGTCAATGTGTATTTTTCTACTAATTGAAATTTTGACAGATCTGTTTTCTCAAGTTTTAACTCTTTAAAAGTAGAAAATTAATGGACTGGGGGAAATTCAGAGAAGAGGATAAATAAGACAGTTTGTAGGAGGAAAGGGAATTTTTGTTCTTAAGAATAGAAGTTGTAGAACAGATACTGTTAAGCCAACAGTTAGTTTATAGTCATATTTTCTGTAGGGCTATCTCTACTTAACCATTAAAAATGTGTGCTTGTATTTTCTGGGCAGGGTGCTGGCTTGTCCATTGCTCTGTGTGGTTTTGGGGTCTCTAGTAGCTCAGTCAGGGTGCTCCTTAGAGGCGAGGATGGTGAAACTACATCTCAGACTAGGGCATAGTGTCAACCAGTCCTAGAGAGAGACATCATGCTTACAATGCAGAGGGGGTGGTTGATGAATGAGAGGATAGATGAATACGGGCAGTAGCAGTGGGTTCACACGTGTCAGAGATGGGGAGGATGGTTCAGGCTAGGGCAGGGTTGTTGGAGGTCTTCGTCACCTCGACAGCACCTAGCAACAGGTAGCTCAGACCTTTCCATCTTACTCTCCATTGCACTCTTTTCCTGTTCTCTTAACTCAGTTCTGAAGCCGGAACCATACTTTCTCTAGGCAAGAATTGTAAATGTTTTCTTTTCTTTGATGTCATGAGATCTCCACTTTTTTAAAAAAAGCCTGTGACCTGAATGTCGGTACTATTGTTTCTTTTTAATTGTTTACATGGAGTGATTTCCTTCTCAATATTTTTTTCCAAATAGGTTTGTGTCTGGAGAAGAGAGTCTTCTATAAGCTGATATCGGGACTTCATGCTAGTATCAATTTACATCTGTGTGCAAATTATCTTTTGGAAGGTAATCAGAGCTTTAAATAGACTTTTTTCTGTCTCTATTACCTAGAAATTATTGAGGAAAGGACATCCTCTAAAGAGTGGGAGAAATACCTTCTTTGTGTAAAGAATGCTCTGTTTGTCTTTAGAAACCTGGGGCAAGCCTAGTTGGGGACCCAACATTAAAGAATTTAAGCGGCGATTTGACCCTGTGGAAACCAAGGGAGAGGGTCCCCGGCGGCTGAAGAACCTGTACTTCCTGTACTTGATTGAGCTGAGGGCTTTGTCCAAGGTTGCCCCGTACTTTGAGCGCTCGATTGTCGACCTTTACACTGGAAATGGAGAAGATGATGCTGATACAAAGACCCTGCTGCTGAACATCTTCCAGGATACAAAGTAAGAATTGAACATCTGCGATCTGGAATGTAGCACTCTGCTTGTATGAGGTGGCTCTTGAAATACAGCAGAAACCTGGCTCCCAAGTCAGGATGAGGGGGAATTACAAGTAGAGGGAACATCAGGAGTAGACAGACTATAATATCAGAAAAATATATTTTTTTTAACATTTACAGACGAAAATCTATAATAATTTATTGTAGTGCTGTTTTTCAAATGGGTAAAAATATAGATAACAGATTTGCCAGCTTAATGTTTTTTCTTCTCATGTTGGATTTAGTGAAATCAGGTACTTCACACTGTGAGGCCAGCACTAACATCTGTCCCTGAGTTCTCCAGAGGCTGAGACTTGCTGCTTCCTGGACAGTGACCCCTCCTTCTCGCTCCCCCTCACTGACCACTAGTAAAACTGGATGCTCTGTATATTTGCTGAATAGGCATTTGTAAAAGTGTAACATTTTATATAGCATCAAAATGTAGTTATTTTTAGTTCTGTCTACTTTAACATGCAGTTTTTAATTAAAACATTTTATCTTTTATTACATAAATATATGGGTGAACTATTATTGTTCACATCCCTATGCTACTAAACCTGGCATTTGAGTGAGTGGTGAATTTGAGTCATTTGTTGGGAGGGAAGGTAGAAGCAGAGCCTGGCTTTTCCTCTGTGACCCGTTTGGTCCTTTCACAGGTCCTTCCCCATGCACTTTGATGAGAAATCCATGTTTGCAGGTGACAAGAAGGGAGCCAAGTCATTGAAGGTAAAAGTTATGTGGAACTGAAGGTGGATATAGTTGACCAGTTTGGTTTTAATCTTCTTTGTCTAAACTGTTTTCTCCCAAGTTGTTTGGGTTGGATTTTCCAAGCCCTCTGGATAACTCTTCAGTTCCTTTGTCCTCTCTAGTGGCAACTGTTAGTCCTCACTCATGGGCACATCCAGTAAATGACACTTTTTAAGTGTCTTTGTGAAAGCTAAAACCTTGCTTTAAGAGAATATACTTTAGAATGGTGAAAATAACATAAGGCAGTGGGATAAGCTGAGTGAATGTGCTTGCTTCTGGAATTCTCATGTGGTGCAACCAACTAAACACTCAGCTGTCACTGACTGTCCGAGTAGTGCAGCCTGTGGTCAGCAGTGCCGACCTGTTAGAAGCACACTGTGGTTTTGAGAGAGAAAAATTGGTAAATTTTCTAGAATTTGCTTTCTGATTTAGATCCTATACAGTAAAATGTAGGGGGAAAAAGACATTAAAATAGAGCTGTTTTTACCATGAGTTGTACCCTTAACTCAACTGGAAGCAACTGTTATGTACCAGAAATATAAAGACCATGTCTTCCATGGTGCAGTGTGTCCCCTACAGTGAGGTGTGTTCCCCGCGGTACACCGTGAGCTCCACAGTACACTGAACCCTGCAGTGCAGTGTGTCCCCCATGGCGCACCGTGTCCGCTGTCACCCATGGTACACTGTGACCCTCGTGGTGCATTGTGTCCCCTGTGGTGCACCGTGTCCCCCATGGTACACTGTGACCCTCGTGGTGCATTGTGTCCCCCGTGGTGCACCGTGTCCCCCACGGTACACCGTGACCCTCATGGTGCATTGTGTCCCCCATGGTACACTGTGACCCTCGTGGTGCATTGTGTCCCCCGTGGTGCACCGTGTCCCCCATGGTACACTGTGACCCTCATGGTGCAGTGTGTCCCCCATGGTACACTGTGACCCTCATGGTGCATTGTGTCCCCCGTGGTGCACCGTGTCCCCCATGGTACACTGTGACCCTCGTGGTGCAGTGTGTCCCCCACGGTACACTGTGACCCTCGTGGTGCAGTGTGGCCCCCATGGTGTACTGTGTGCACCATGACCCCTTCCATGGTGCATTGTTTCCCCCGTGGTGCACCATGTCCCCCACGGTACACTGTGACCCTCGTGGTGCAGTGTGTCCCCCGTGGTGTACTGTGTGCACCATGACCCCCTCCATGATGCACTGTTTCCTCATGGTATATTGGCTTTATTACTGGCTTTAGTTGTCCAGTGTTGAGGATTTTTGTTTCCTTCAAGTTGAGGTGTAACCTGTACATGAAAGCTATAGTCCTTCATTTTTCTTCAGTAAGTCTTTCAAGCCCTCTTTTCACTTTCTGCAAGGAAGGTTGGGTCAACTGTCTATGAGTCTCCAATCCTGGGACCATGTTCTTCTCCATAGAGTCCAGCTTCTCCACTGTTTGCTCAGCTGTGCGTCTTGGGAGCAGTGGTAGTGCGTCTGTCACATGCTTCAGGCATGTTGTCAGGAGGACCCAGTCCTTGGAAGATGCCACTGTGCTTGGAAGAGTGGACAGCAGAGGAGAGGCAGGCCCTCAGCCAGATGGGTGGAGACCAGGATGAGGGTTGAAGGTTTTCTGTTGACTCAGAGTTGTTAGGAGTAAGAGCTAACAGACTGGATTTTCTATCAAAGATTAATTGTTAATATGTGGAGTAAATTTCACAGATCTCCATTAATATCACTTGGTTTAATTGCCATGTTATAAAAATGGAAATATTTTCCTTTTGCACTACAGAAAAGGCATCCCTCATTGATGCATAAACTTTCTATTTTTATTTCTTAAAGTTCAGCCAGTACAATTTCATATTAAAAGTCTCATTAGGATAAATTTGTTGTTTGCATGTTAGGAGGAATTTCGGCTGCATTTCAAGAATATCTCTCGTATAATGGACTGCGTTGGATGTGACAAATGTAGATTATGGGGGAAATTGCAGGTTTGTGCATTGTTTTCTATTTTTAAAGTATTACTAGCCTTAATTTTTTTCACTGAGAAGCTCAAAGGCTTTAATAAAACCTCTTCATTGCCATTACAAATAGGCAGATCCTAGTATTAGAATGTTTTAATCTATTGATTAAAAAACCCCAGTGTTACTAAGGTGAATGTGTTTATGTATGGGTAATAATATTTTTGTAATATCCCAAGTTAATAGTTATAACTGTATGTTTATCTTGGTACAATCTTGGATTACTTTCTGAAATTAATGGTTGTTGGAAAGGTAAATTATAGCTATGTAAAAAGATGTAAGCATCCAATTTTGGTGATTAACATACAAGAGGCTGCCTGGTGACACGGTAATAGATCCCTCCCAGGCAGGTCCAGGCCTGGACACCACCTCTTGGCCTGGCCACCCTGTCCTACCACAGAGGCTGCATACTGCTGTGATGCTGAAGCCTGGGCCTGTGATGGTGAGCCGTCCTGTGGAGCCCTCAGCACTGCGATGCTGAGGCCTGGGACTGCAATGCTGAGCTGTCCTGTGGAGCCCCCAGCCTGGGGGACAGAAAGGGGGTGGAGAGGGGACATGGTGATCACCTCCCAAAATGGCCCTTAGGTATGATCCTGATCCCAGACAGTTGTGGGGGTAGCCCAGGATGGTGGGGGAAGGGATGGGATGTGGGGTGATAGGGAACCATGGGCAGAGACCCAGGGCTGGCCAGCATTTTGTCCCTTTGTACTTACAGAGGCCCATAAGTGACAATTTACTGTGATCCAAACAGTCACTCCTTTTTTCTCTCTGGCTGAGAACTCAGTATTCAGTGTGAATGTCGCAAATTATCACTGAGGTTTTAGTGACAAGGGACTGTAAGCATTGCTTTTCTAATTATGTATTGAACACTGAAATTCTAACCTTTTTAAAAATAGTAGACATTCAGTTATTCAGAATAGTATGTGTTAGCACACGTTAACCTATTGAAGTTTCCCTAACAATTCAGATAAATGTATCATAAGCATAATTTGTGTGGGAGTCCAAGCTGAAATGACTTGAGTAATTTATTGCTGAGAAATGGATACTTTTCATTGGTCAAACCAGTTTGAGCTATTGAGGCATCTTCCCAAATCCCTGGTGGTGAAGAGAGAGGGGTCCCACTCCCATCTGGAAGGGTTTAGGCTTCTGACCAGGCCCTGACCCCAGCCCCAGCCCCTGCCCCTCACATCCACCAGCTCATGGCCATGGAAAACCCCATGGAGCCATTCTGCTCATGTCCATGGGGTCACTGCGAGTCAGTATGGATAGCAGCGAGCATCAATAGCAAACATTTCAAAGGTGTCTTTTACAGACTTGAACTAAAGCTCGATTGCGTGTTTCCTATCCTCACAGGACTGAGTAAGACTCTACAATACTTGCTGTGTAAATGTCATTGTACATTTGCTGCTCTTCCTTTTAGACTCAGGGTTTAGGAGCGGCACTGAAAATACTATTTTCTGAAAAAGAAATCCAAAAGCTTCCAGAGAACAGCCCATCGAAAGGCTTCCAGCTTACTCGCCAGGAGATAGTCGCACTTTTAAATGCTTTCGGAAGGTAACCTTGCTCAAGATTTAAAAATGTATTTATTTTTTAATTTCCCTCTTGGAAAGATCTCATATTTACTAATGCGGGAATCCCCATGGTTTTCCACTTAGCTGCTTCAATTTTGTGGGGAAATTTCCTTTAAGGTTCACTTTGGTATTATTGTTATATGCCTTCAAATACAAACCACTGGCAACTGACCCTCCAGTGGGTTTTCAGAGGTTGCAAATCACATGAGAGAAAATTGCCCATCTTTCTCTTGTAGAGTAGCTGATGGGTTAGAAACACCTGCCTTTTGATTTGCAGTGCAATTTTTTACCCACTAGTCCACCAAAGACCATAGAGAAAAGAAATTTTTTGAAAGACCATATGCAGTAATGGAGTCACATGAACCTGATTCGAAACCACTGTTGGCTGAATGGCTCTAGAAAAGTTACTTGGTTTATCTGAGCCACGTTGTTGTTGTTGATTGCCTTCGAGTCGAGCACGACTCATAGCGACCCTATGAACAAAAGGCCTGAAGCCCCTCTACAACCATCGACATTTATCAAAGTTCATAGTTTCTGGAGGCATGTTGTTCAGGAAGTAGATGCCACTCCTGCTTCCAAACCTCACAGAATGTGTTATTGGTTGAGTTGCCTACAATGCATAGTGACTCTATGTACAGCAGCTCTTAATAGTTTTCCTAAAATGTAAAATCAAGGTTCATTCTTTGTCTCCTATGAAGTTATTAGCAATTAACGAGATTATGTATTTGCTGTGCTCAGAACATTGTGGGCCACAGCCTGAGCTCTCAGGAAGTAGCAGCTGTTCTTAATACCAGTACTCAAAGGAGCCTAACACTACATAGTGCAGCCCACTAAATCCTAATACGAAAATTGACTAAAGTACATTCTTCCTGATTTGACCTTGATTTTGTATAATAATTATGGAATTAAATTTTTGTGATATATATTCACAGTTTACTTCTGAACCTGGGCTCAGAAGCACTTAATTTGTTCAATAATGATTTCTCAAATACCGTAAAACCATTTTCTGAGCATAGGACTCCAAAAACAGACAAAATAAGCAGCATTCTTACTCTTAAGTAGTTAACAGTGTAAGCAAACTGATGTGTTTTGAGAACAAGGACAAAGTGAAGGAGTGTACAACCAGATAGGAACAATATAAGGTTCTTTATTATTTATGTTACTCCTATCACTTTTTGGAACTTACCTAGGGTCTGTTTTCTTTTGCCTCTTAAAACCAGGGCTAAAGAACTGTAGGTCTGTAGAGCAATTATAGCAGTACTCATTTAAAAACGGAACCTTTTAAATATTGCCTATATAGATTTTGCTTTCCAATCTTGTTTTTGTCATTGACTATTCATAGCAATCCTATGAACAACAGATCTGAGCCTTAGCCTGTGTAAAAAATATAATTTGATGTCTGACATTAGCTGTATTAACATGCTTTTCTCTCTTTCAGACTTTCCACAAGTATAAGAGAGTTACAGAATTTGAAAGTCTTACTTCAGAACAGTAGGTAATAAAGGTTTTACCTGTCTCTAAGTTGAGAGACGCAAAGGGACTGTGAAACGCCTTGGTCTTGGACTTTCTGAAGATTTATCTCCTAATATGTCAAGAATTTTGAACTCTTTAAGGAGAAAATTCAGTTGCTCACTTGAATATTTATTATCCTTAAAAGATGAAAATTTGTAAATTAAGTATATACTTTCGGAACTTGTAAGTTATCCTAATCCTGTGTGTACTTTCATTTGTTTTGACCTTCAGTTGAATATTCTATTCAGTTTGGTTAAAAAAAAAGTTTTGTTCTTTTTGTATGATCCTGTACTTCCATGTGTCAAACCTTAATTGTCTTCTATGACTAAAGGAGATCTGGGGAACAAATGTGGCCAGGGTTGGTATTGGTGATGCAGTCTTTTCAATAACCTTTTTTAAGTGCTCCAAGGAAAAAAACCAAATCAAGAAAGCCTCCCAGCTCTGTGTCACTTTGTGGCCCTGCCAGGGTCATGAATGGTCCTTTAAATGTAGTTACAGGTGAACTTCAACTTCTGTTTCATTGGTTTATCTGGAAGATTTCCCATTGTTTTTGATCTGAAGAGGCTTCCTTGGTAGAAGTGACTGAGTCTCTTGCCTCTGCTTCCCAGCCAGACTACATGAGCATCTGACTCAAGGATGTGCTTTTACTTAGAACTTTACCAGTTTCCTCAGATTTTGGTTTTTTTCTTTCCGCCCCAAAACTTAGAAACTTGTTTTCTTTTGCACTTAAAAATATTTAACAGATTCCTTCACTGTAAAATCTGAGTGAGACTGAGTAACACTGATGGGAAACAATACACAAACGTTTTCTCTGTTTTGACATTTCAAAGTAAGTATCTTAAAGGATTTTAATTTAGATAATCTATGCAATCCTGCCACTCTCACACTTATTTTCCTTGGTAGAGTATCTAAGTAGGTACCTGAGTTCTAGCCTCCTGTAAGGCCCTCCCTGCTGTATCATTTTCCTTCTGTATATAAATGGCCCTGTGTGTGACAGTGACAGAGGTGACTCCTAAGCACTAGCAGGTCATCTTCTATCCTGGGAAGGGGAGATCCTTACAGAGTATGGATTTTTTTTATCCAGAGATGTCAGTAGATGTCCTATGATTGGTTTGAGGGTTGTATGGAAGTACTGTGGGCACAACATGCAAAGTCTCACTTTAGGCCTGCCGTCTTTTGCAGAGTAAATAAGTGCTCTTATGCCCTTGTCCTGCCAAAGTCTGAAATGTGTTTATTGGTTACTCAGTGGAGTAAGTGATTTTAAATTGTGTTTAGCTCAGTCACCCCACTTTTTGCCATTCTTCTAAGGATGGCTGGGGAGGAAGATTATTCCTAGATTTATTTATTTTCTTGCCTAATTTCTAATTATCATAAGCTTGTTTTGTGGTTGTTTCGAAAAGTTGAAAGAAAAAGCTGACTTGATTGAAGCCTTCCCACTTTTCTTTCTTCAGGGGATACAAATATTATACAGTGGGGAGGAGTCCTCAAGGCAAATCTGTCTGCAAAGTGTTTATCTAAATTATCTTGCTGGTAAATAGTAAAGGTTATAATGTTCAGAGCTTTAAAAATGTGAAAGTCTTTCACTTTGTCTACTAGTGTTATTTTGTGTTTAAAGATTTTGGTAGTGTTAATTCACCATTCTCAATGAAAGACTTATTTAAACTACTAGTACTTTAGAAAATCCTTGGTTGTTGCATTTGTTACTTTTTCTCTTTTATTTTGTTTCAAGCTTAGAAGAAATTGTATATTTGAATTGTTTCAGGAGAGCAAAAGCTTCTTAGGTTAAAAAGTTATTTTCAAAGTTTATTATCTCCCTACTAAAAAGCAAATGACTATTCTGAAGCAGAAACAGCTTTATCATAATCTAATTTGGAGTGGGAGGCAGACATTTTGTGCTTTTCACATGAACTGTATAAACTCTATGCCTGGTGATTGTTTACGGACCTGTGATCTGTTCTTCCAGTCACATACTTTTGTTGTGAAGAGAAGATCCTGTGTTGTGAGATGCTGGGCTGGGAGGGAACCTCCTGCCATTCTGTCGGTATCTCCTCTCCTGAATTGAACATCCAGCACTTGACAATATATCTGACCACAATGATTGTACACGCTGACAGAGTAATGAAAATGAAGAAAACATGCCTTCTTTAATGTCATGAAATTCCTTTTTCTTATGTGGCATCTCTTTAAGGTATAAAAACTATTAAAATTGGTAAACTTTGAATGTTTATTCTGTTCATTGCTTCAGTTATGAATAGGATCAGACAAAAATGTAACAGCATCACAATTTTAAATTATAATAGGTGAAAGCATTTCATTTTGATGTTTTAAGCCCTGTGAATTACTCAGTGCTTGAGTCGGCCGAGTAACAACTTGTTGCTTTTGAAAAACTGCCTCGGGAGCGCTGGTGGCCTAGTGGCAAGAAACTGCACTGCAATCCCAGAGGTGCATGGTTTGAATCTACCAGATGCTCTGCTGGAGAAGGAGGGACAGATCCCATTTGACAGTTGTTGTTGTTAAGTGCCGTCAAGTCGCAGGCGACTCATAGCGACCCTATGAAGGAGAGTCCTCAATACTTGGGTGTCTCTCATCCTCTCTCCAGGTTCATAGGGTTTCCAGAGGCAAGCTATTATGAAAGTGGATGCCATTCCTCCTCCCAATATTTGACGGTACACACACAAAATAGTAAAATAAAAAAGAGGTACAAAAAAAGAAAAACTGCCATGTTTTCCAAGTTGGTCAGGCACCCCTGTGTGTAAGAAAGCATAGGTCCCCGACCCTCCTGAGCACTGCCCACAGCTGGGAACCCCTTTCACTGTAGCCCTCTGCAGAGAGAAGCCTGCAGAAACTCGAGCTGCTCGCGCGCGCGCGCACACACACACACAGAGATTGGGTGCATGGTATCACGGAAGATGTTTGGTAAAAACAAAACACAGGTGAGGGTCTAAGTAACAGCTACAGGGACAGCTTTGATTTTGCATAGTACCTCAGGTAATTTAATGTCCCCACCAGAATCTAGCAAATAAAAATTAAAGACATGTTTCTGTAATCTCTTGTCTTTTTCTATCCTCTTTTAAGTATTCTTTTTATGATATTTAATTCAGGAAGGGAGATAGTATAAAGAGCTGGCTATTTTCTTACTGTCCTAATTTATAATCATTTGCAGACAGTGTTCAGGACTTTACATGCATTATCTTATTTCATTGTCACTAGGAGATAGGTGTCATTTATACACCTTGTTTTATTCATACGAAAAATGAGAGTAAGGGGCCTGAATATCTCACATTCACAAATGCTATTTCAGGCTATAGTTTGACCCTGGAGCCTCTGCTCCAAATGTGATGTATTCCTGTAATTTCCTAAGCTGACCTGTCACCACCTAAAACTTGGGAACTTTAAATATGTTTTTACTTTATTTGGAGTCATGAGGCTTTTAAAATAACTATATTTTTAATATGTAGTACATTCATATGGTTCAAAACCCCAAAGATATAAAAAGCTCTACAATGCAGTGTCTTCCATCTTGGTCCCATATTCCCAGGACCACTGTCACCCCCCAACCTCTACACCACACATAACCCATGGGGGTCCTTCTATTTGCACAATCATACTTTTAAAGTATATGCAAGTAAATACAAATTTAAAATCTGCTTTTTCATTTTTACCCAAAAGCAGCACCAGAAATAATCTTCCTGCACTCTGTTTTCCTCCCATTAACAGTTTTTGATAGATGTCCCCTACTACTTAGCAGTATTCTTTTCAGTGACTTTTTAGTATCCCATTGTATGGATGTACCATCATTTAATTAACCAGTATTCCCAAATGCATTTGTAACCTGGAACAACACCGCCCTATTGCTGCTGTTCGTAACCTCCTCACACACGCGTGTCCTCTTACCCACAGCCTCACCAGCTCAGACAGTGTCAAACGCTGAGATTTTTGCCATTCTCATTTGCTGAAAGTTGTAGGTTTTTAGTTGAATGAAGAGGCTGAAAACCATTTAGTGTTTGTTTTCCCTTTGTGCCCCTTTTCCTGCTGCATTGTTGACCTTACCCATTTCTAAAACAAAATCCCTCGAACTCATTGCTGTTGAGTCAGAAGTGACTCAGAGCTGACCGTCCATCGGGTTTCCAGAGACTGTATGTCCAACAGGAGGTGACTGCCCATCTCTCTCTTCTGTGAATCAGCTGTTGGATTCCAGCAAAGTAGTGCTGCTCCTTCCTGCGTTGGCCACCAGGCCCTAGGAGTGCTCTGCCCTTGGGATACGTTAGAGAGCCAGCATAGCTTCTTCCCAGACCACTACTCAGTTTTCGGGGTAACACCTGAGCACCTTGCCCTTCCCCAGCGAGTTAGAGAGGCTGTGGATGACACGCTGAAACTGCCACTTCCCCGAGTCTAGCTGGGTTCTTTGTTCCATCTGTCCCGTCTGCAGTACCACATTGTTGTTGTGACTCAGCAAGCTTAAACATCTGGAGTGTTGGTAAGCTCACTCCCTGTCTCTCCTTCCCCTCTGGGGACAGTTTTTCTAGCTAGTCTGCCCTGATTTGTGTATTTTTCCATATGACTTCTAAAAAATACATCCATTAAAAAAGGGATTCTGTTCAAGCTCTGTCCATCTCCGTATTGAGAACGGTACTCACTAATGAATCCAGCACTGTTCTTTTGATACTGTTCCTGGTGATAAGGTCCTTTTGACCACACGCTGTGTACTCAGAGGCCCATCTGCTGGGGTCCAGAAGGCGGGGGTAGGGAGGCTGGGCACTGCTGTTCTGAAAAACTCAGGTGCTCTTAAACAAATGAACTTGTAAAATAAACAGATGGTGGAGAAGGGTCAGCAGCCTCCTAGAATCAAAGGGGAGGAGCAGTATCCACCAGAACAGGATCTGACGAGTCCTCCTCAGGAGTCTAAGTACAGCAGTAAACAAAACCTGTGGCGTCACACAGCTCACCTTCCAGAGTGTCACCTAATGACACTGTGACCCAGAGTAGAGTGAAAAGCAGACCAGAGAAAATGGGAGCCAAGTTGGAATGGCTTACGGAGACCTGTTTCCTAGAGAAAGGATGCTCCCTAGAAAGGACTCTCCTCTGGACAGTGGCTGCGCATTATCACAGGATGGCGCCACCAAGGATGGAAATCATTTGCTGGATGCACTCAGGTCCGATCAGAGCAGGCGGTCAGCAGGCAGCCTTCGGACAGGACGCCCTCATGATGAGGCCCCACACCCCACAGCATGACTTCCTGCCTCTCAACTTGAGTCAGAGCAAAACGCCAGACGCCCTTGGAAACCCAAGGGCAGCAGTGCTCTGCCCTAGGTGGCAGCTGTCCCTCAGAATCCAGTCAATGGGAACAAGCTTTTGCCTGATGGCTGTGAATTCTGACAGAAGCAGACTGCCATGTCCTTCTCCTGGGGAGCAGCTCGCCACTAGCCTTGCTTAGCAGCCAAGCGATTAAGCGACTGAGCCACCAGATGCCCTCTGGCTTTATGCAGACATAGATGCCCTGATATCCTCACTCCCAACTCAAGTTCAAAGGCAGGGGATCACTTCCAGATACAGTCTGGTATTTTGACCAGTAGGCAGCTAGCCAGAGTCCGGAAGGGCCAAGCAGGTGTGGAAGCGGAAGATCCAATGTCTTGCTGTCCCATGTCAGTGTCGGAGAACGACAGCATAGGACCAGCTGCGGATCAAGGAGTGAAGGTAGGAAGCCTGTGTCGGGAGGAACCAGCCAGGCTCTGGGAGGAGGGCCGAGCCCCTGGATTTAGACCTAAAGACCCAATTATCCAGCAGCCGACCCCGGAGCTCCAGACTGATTAACGAATGCAGGGTCAGTGGGCAGCAGGCGGAGAGAACCAGAGACCCAGGCTGGGGACACGTCACGTTATGACCTTTTGGTACAAGGGGTCTTCACATCCCTGCTCATAGCCAACAGTCCAGAGCATGGATGGGCAATGCTGAGCGAACTTAGGGTGAGCCAAAGATGGGCAGTTGTCTGCCCAGGATTTGCACATGATACTAAAAATAAACTTCACTGCTGCTGGGTCTGAACTGTCCCAGAGCTGAGCCTCCAGGTTTTCAGGGGCTGTAAAGCGCATGGGAGACTGCCCAGCTTTCTCACATAGGGCTGCTGGTGGATTTGAACCAGTCATCTTTAGGTTAGCATCCTAAGCTTCCTAGAGGTCTGTTTGCACAGCAAGTTCTCTGTAAACAGATGGGGTTCCAGCCCCTCAAGTTCACTGCTCTGTTTTTAATAAGCCTTGTGTTGCAGAACTTTGACACACAGTCACTCTGGCTCTGATGAGAAGTCTACTTCAGCCGACCCTGTCCAGCAGCTCCTTTTCATCTGACCACGACAAATCTTAAGTAGCATCAGGGTCAGTTAGAAATGTTTTTAAAATATTCTCACAAAGGATGAAAAATGGAAAAGCGTATTAGATGGATTTCTGGTCAGTTACACTAGCCTATATTCAATGTGCAAGCAGTGTTGGGTTGTTGGTTTTTAAATCTATTTTCCTTTGGAAATCTTGATTATGTTTCAAATACTTCAATCCTTTTAAGTTTTAATATGTTATGTGCTATTGAACTGCCTGCAATTCATAGCGACCCTATGCACAATAGTTCTGAATCCTGCCCTTTCCTGAGCTAGTCTCACTGACTCGACACACTAACTCCCACTGCCTTAGTTACCATATCCATCTCATCTTGGATCTTCCTCTCCTGCACTGTCCCTCCCCATTCTGAGCATGATGTTCTTTTCCAAGGACCGGTCCCACCATGTGCCCAAAGTATGTGAGATAAGAGCTTCAAAATCTTAGTCTCCAAGGAGAAACTTGGTTCCATGTTCTTCAAGACTATTTGTTTTCTTGGCAGTCCATGGTATGTTCAAGACTTCTCTGGCATCACAACTCAAAGGCATCAATAATTCTTCTGTCATCCTTAGTCACTGACCAGCTCTCTGATGCACAGCAAGTAACTCCATGGCCTGGATCAGGCGCACCTTAGTCTCTAGACAGATTCATGCTTCTCAGAATTCTGGAGAAGTCCCTGACAGCCGATTTTTCCAGTGCTATTACTGTTTTGATTTCCTGACTGCTGGTGCCAAGAGTGTTGACTGTGGAGCCGAGCAAGCTGTAACTGTTAACCTCAATCTCTTCTCCATCCATCATGGTGCTGCCAGTTGGCCCAGTGGTGAGAGTAAGTGTGCCTTTATTGTTAACAAAACCCCCAAGATTCTGCTAAAGCCACTGTCTTAGTAATGAACATTTTCCTTACAAACTTCTTAGTAAGAGAGCTTCCCTTGACGATTTCCAAGGCTGGAAATCCACCCACAAGCCTGCCACTTCTTCCTCCCACACGGCAACTGGAGTTAACTGTCAAGAACTCTATGAACTCAAGAAAGCTGTGCCACTAGGGTTCCCTGCTCCGAAGTGTACTAAAGTTTCATAATCACTGGGGTTAAGTGTTCAAGTCCAATAATGTGTAATTCCAGTGGATTTTGATGGAAAGTTAGGGATCTAGCAGTGAGTAGATCTAGGCAGCTAACGAACGCTGCCAACCAGCACAGTTACCAAGAATGTTCCCAACAAACTCGAGCACTAGTTGGCATAAGTGAATGTGACTGATGTCTGTAATGGAATAGTAAAAGCTCCTCACAGTCCACAAGTCAGTGTGTAACACCACGTGCTCTAATCATCAATTCAAACAGGTTGACTATAAAAAGCAGCAGCAGTGAAGGACACTTCCACAAGTCACAGGTCTCACTAGACAGTAACTGCAGAGATGACGGTCCCACTCTGGTGGCCTAGTGGGTAAGGAATTGCGCTTCCCACCCAAAGGCAGGTAGT
This sequence comes from Elephantulus edwardii, assembly GCF_000299155.1. Lineage (NCBI taxonomy): Eukaryota > Metazoa > Chordata > Mammalia > Macroscelidea > Macroscelididae > Elephantulus > Elephantulus edwardii. Next base: position 4,593,036 of record NW_006399916.1, read on the forward strand.
TCCAATCCACCAGCTGCTCCCAGAGAGAAAGGCGCCATGCGATCTACAGCCTCTGAAAACCCGCTGGAGTGTCTGTGAGGAGTGGGCTATGACTGAGCAGTTACAGGCTTAGTTACAGAAGTTAAACACAGAGACGCCCGCGAGCCCTTTGTTCATCAGGCAGTTGACAGGACCACATTTTCAGTGACATCCTCATGTATTTCTCACTTCTGAACTGTATTGTTTGAAAAATAAAGAGGTGCTACCTTGGGTACTTGTGAACCAGTAATCACCATTCTGTTTTTTTCTCAGCATTTGGTCTTTTACACTGAGGACGAGCTTTATTAGTAGACTTAGCACAGAGAAATGAAGATGCTAGAGGAAGTTTTCCATTTCTTCCCACAGTTCCTGCCACATTTCCTGGGTATACAAGACCATTTACTGTGAGAAAAAACAATGTGATACAACTTTTTCTCTCCTAGTGTAAGTCTGCAATATTGGTGTGTTACTACCATTTTTCTAGAAGGAAGAAAAACATTTCAAGTAAATAATAGCAGCTTTACCATCAAAGTCGACTGGCATTCATTAGGAAGCCTAGCTGTGACAGCTGTCCCTGCCCCTAGTTACAGAACAGTCAATGACATTTACACTTAGAATGGACATCACAGCTGCATGATTTCAGTCATCAATCTAAACCCAAACCAAACCAAATGGAGTAAAAGAAATCCTTTATAGCATACCTGCAGAGTCTTACATTACGGATCCTCTGTGTCAGGTGCGCGGGTGGCCTAGTCTGTAAAGAATTGTGCTGCCACCCCCAAAGGCTGGTGGCTCGAATCCACTGCTGCTCTGAGGGAGAGATGGGGCAGTCTCCTCCTGTGATTTAATGTCTCCAATAATCTTCTGGGGGCAGGGGGTTGTATATGAGTCACTTCCACATAGAAAGCCCTGGTGATGTGAGGTTATGTGTTAGGCTGCAGATTGAAAGGTCAGATATTCAAATCCCTTGACTGCTCCCAGAGAGAAAACAGGACAAACTCCTCCCAGGGAAAACTGCAGCTTCTGAAACCAAAACTGAAGCTGACCTGGGGGCCGTGGGCGCAGCTAAAGCTGATGTCCAGTCTGCCTCTTAAACACCCCTAGTGACAGGAACTCTGTCACCCTAATCTTAAAGCTAGCTACAATAATAACTTGGAATGCTTTCCGCTGAGGCGGCCTGAGTCATTGGTGCAGACTGTGCCTCAGTGTGGATTTTCCCTGACAAGGCAGTTATTCAAATGATGCTAACCCGTGCTCTTCTGTTTAGTAAAGGGCAAGAACGTAGGGATGTGGGATTATGCAGAGGAAAAGTGGAGTAAACAAACCAACCACACACCAATTTTAAATACTACCAAAATCACAGAAACAGATGCGCGCTCTGTGAAATCCATGCCAAGAGAGAAACCATTTCTAGAGTCATGTGAAGTGGGCTTTATCTTGTGGGCAGGAAAATTCCTTTTCATCTGCCCCTCTCTCTCCTGAGATTTAAGATTTCCTGGTGGTCTAGTATTAAGAAGCTGTGCTTCAATCCTAAAGGCACGGGTCTGATCCACCAGCTGCTCCATGAGCGGACAGGCAATTGCCTCTCGTGCAATTTGCCTCTGAAAACCTGCTGTGAAGTCAGCTATGAAGTTGGTTCCAACCGAACATCAACCAACAGCAGGGGGAGTGTACAGACACTTCCTGGTAACAGAGCTGCTCAGCACCTTCTGTTTTGTAGAAAATCAGTGTTTCACAGTCTCCCATCATAGGCTGTTCTATGGCTAAAATCTACACGTAGCTCAGGTTAGAACCGCTCTTCCGCTTGGGGAAACAGCATTTTGTGACATGTTTTCCATTTAAACGAGACACACCCCACAAAGCCATAGTCTGGAATGTGTTTTATGATGGTGAAGACTCACATCCTAAGGCATGTTGTAATCTTCTCATTTTGAACACAGAATTCAGTGCTACTTCGAGTTATTACAGGATGAAGGGCACTGTTATCTGAGGATTACAGAAAGAAAACTCACATCCACCTTTAGACTCAAGAGCCAGGAGTGCTCACTATGAATCCCCTTTTTGGAACTCGGTATTTCCCCCTGGAGGGCAGTGCAAAGTCTGTGAGCTGGAAAAGCTACAGTTTTGCTCTAGTTCTGAGTTAATGGAAATGAGATTTCACTAGGCTGTAAAGTGTGCAAAATTTCTATGAACATAACAGAAGGGGTTTAATCATGTAAGTCAGCTCTGTATACCTTATTGCCTTGCTACCATTAAACTGTATATGTCAATACTTTGCTGGCAGGAACTACCAAACTTTTAGCAAATTTAAGACATTGTGGAGAGAGTAATCTGATTACAGGAGGGGAATGCCGATCGCCTGAACAACTTCTTACCACTAAGCCACCAGAGCGCCCTGAATCATTTCTAAGATTAAAAAAAATCTCTAAGCAGCCTTCTTATTAAATCTTCTTATTTGTTGCCTCTGAGTAGCCTGGGACTCACAGTGACCCCACGTGTACACAGTGATTGGGTTTCAAGGTTGTGACCCTTCACAGGCAGGCCTAGCTTCTGTGTCACCTCTGGGTGGGTTTGAACCATCAGCTTTTAGGCTAGGAGTTGAATGCTTAACCATGTGCATCACCAGGGGCTCCCAGTTACCCAGCACTCTGTTGATCCTCCATTATTATGTCAGAATTCAACACGGGCACTGCAACAGCAGCTCTAGCTGTGAGAAGAGTCCTGATAGAGAATGCCCACTCGTGGGGACCTAAAGAGGTAAAGATAGAACACTGCAGTCCAGAGCTTAAAAATAATCAGACTGTATACTGCACTGTTTTAAAGTGAATTATGCATAAAAGTTTGTGCAAATGAAAACATATTGCAATAACATTATGGGGGGGCAAAAAACCCTAGAATACTTTAGCATTATTATTATTATTATTAAGTTATATAAAACACATCTTTATAAAAGTACAGTTATAAAACATTTAAATTATACTCACTGAAATATCCAGGCTCACTTTTTAGTACTAACTTAAGGTCTTACTAATCTAAATTATTGCTTAGTTGTATAGAGCCACCAGAAACCTGTAACAGAGAAAAATCAAGTCCAATTTCCTTAGGAAAAGTGCCCCAGAAGTTGAGCTGTGAGTAGGCTTGTCGCTACAGAGCTTTTCAGGGAAGGCGTCTCTACGGTCCTGTGAGTTGATGCTACCCATGGCTCGTCTTGGCAGGATCCAGAGGTGCATCTTGTAAAGGTCCTGCTTGTGCCCTGAAGCTGTTAGCTTGCTGTCCCCACTCGTAATAGTCTGGAGCAAAACTTCAAAAAGACAAAGAAGTATTTCAGTAACCTGAAACATTACACAGGATGACAGAAAAACAATCGATGCCCTTGAGCTGTGGTGCTGGAGAAGAGTCTTGAACCTCCAGGAAAACAGACATGTCTGTCTTGGAAAGGGTGACACCAAGTTTCTGCCTGGAGGCTAGGATTTTGAAGCTCCGTCTCACATTTTTGGGCAGTTGGCCAAGTGGGGCCAGTCCTTGGAGAAGGCTATCATGCTCGGAAGGGTGGAGGGACAGCAGAGGAGAGGAAGACCCTGGGTGAGAATGGATTGACACAGTAACCAGAATACTGAGGGTAGGTGTGTCAGAGCCAGTGAGACTGGCTCAGAACAGGGTGGGCTTCAGAGCTGTTGTACATAGGGTCGTCATGAATCACAGGTGATTCAGTGACACATAACAACATTAAGTATGGCATGCCTACTGGAGAGAGAGAGAGAGAGAGAGTTGAACTTCATATACATTAGGCAATCTAAGAGCTCTTACAGTGGTTTATGGAAACCCAATCCTCTACAAAACGTGCTATACACAGGGATCATAAACCCACCTACAATCCACTGAACTTTACATAGCCCAGAAGTACCGCTGAACAAAGCATTACAACCTATTTTTTTTTAAACAAACAAACAAAAATATTCCTGAATCCTGACCTGGAGTGTAGTTCATTATCCCTGTTTCTGAGCTCTGCGTTAAGTGAGTTAATACCCACCAGTGTTTAGAATGGTATCTGATAAACTGTTAGCACTTGGACACATCATCTGTCTCCATGAATTTTATTTCCTCGATTCCTGCAGACAATGACTTGAACGGGATCTCTGAACTGTCTTCTCCTCACATAAAGGGATTTTCAAGAGGGGAGACTGCCATAGAAATCCACACGGAAAGAAAATAAGTTATGGAACCGTTCTATGAAAGGACGTCAAGTTTAAATTTAAGAGGCTAAAGGTAAAGTTGAGTGTAGCAAGAAAGAAAATGAATAAATCTCACCAAAATGAAGAAGACACAGTTAATGCAAAATCAACAACAAATGATGCAGAATGAAACCCCATATATTAGAACTCAGCACAGAAAATTAGGAGCAAGGATACTGTTAACATCAGAAGTATTTAGCTGTGTGGATCTCAACAAATTATGTTTAAACGTAAGAAGAATGGGAATAGAACAATTGTGTTCATGCAGAACCTACACATGGACCAAGAAGCAGTAGTTCAAGGGAACAGTGCATGGTTTAAAGCCAGGAAAGTAATATCCTTTCACTGTAACTAGACAATCTGTATGCTGAGCAAATATAATCCAAGAAGCAAGACTATGAAGATCCATTAACAATATGATATGCAGATAATATAACCTTGCTCAGAGAAAACAAACAGGACTTGAAGTTTGTACTGATGGAGATGAGTGAAACAGAAATACTCCTAACTAAGCCAGGAAACAACATGATACTCAGACAAAAGATTGAAAGTGTCAAGGTTTTCATTTTGCCTGGCTCTTCATCTCATATATTTTGGACATGTTGTGAGGAGGGAGGGGCCAGGCCTTAGAAAAAGACATCATGTTGGAAAAGGTGGAGGTTCAGCAGAAGAGGAAGGCCCTCAAAGTGATGGAGTGACTGTAACAATGAGGTCAAGTACGGTGGGGATCATGACAATGGCGTAGACTATGGCAAGGTTCCGGTTTGTTGTTCCTAAGGTCCCTAAGAGATGTAGTTGACTTGATGGCACCTAATAACAAGGAGCATGAATGTCACGTTGAAGACTAAGGTGCACCTGACCCAAGCCAGGATATTTTTCATCACCTCATATGCATGTCAAAGTTGGACTATGAATAAGGAAGAGGGAAGAAGAATTGATGCCTTTGAATTGTGGCTCGGGTGTGATATGGACTGTTAAATAAATCTATGCTGCAGAAAGTGCAGCTAGAGTGTGCCAAGAAGCCAAGAGGTGAGACTTGGTCTCATGTACTTTGGACATGTTATTAAGAGGGGACTGATTCCTGGAGGAAGATACCATGCTTGCTAAAGCAGAGGGTCACTGGAAAAAAGGGACCATGGGAGCAGATGGATTGACACAGTCCGTGCAGCCAGGACTTGAGGCAGCAGAGACTGGGAGGGTGCCCTGTCAGGAGCATCCCAGTCTGTGGTGTGTAAGACTGCTGTGGGTGGGAACCAAACTGATGGGACTTAGCAACATGCAGACCAGCATGCAAACCAATAGCCAACATCATTCTCAACAGATGAGACAGAAACCATCCACGTTGAATACAGGGATGGGGCAAGGATTCCCATTTTCACCACTCTTTTCCCACAGTGTTCTAGAGGTTCTAACCACACCAAAAGGCAAATAAAAGGAATCTAAATTGGCAAGCAAGAAGAAACGCCATCCCTACCCACAGTCGACGTATTCCTGCACACAGACAACCCCAGAGATGGCCAAGTGAGTGCCTGAAATGAGCAGGGGCTCAGCAAAATGACAGGGGAGATAATTAGCACGTAGAAATCCGATCGGTTCACCTCTAGTAATAGGGAGAACGCCAAAAGGAAATCAAGAAAACAATACCATGTACAGAGTTCCCAGCAGATAAAACACTTAGAATACATCCAACCAGGACTGTAACTTATGTAATACAAGAAAAATTACATAAATGGAGAACGCTTCATGCTCAGAGTTAAGAACACTTAACACAGTGAGAGTGTCAATACCACTTCTCAAGCAATCTATGACTATAATGGAATCCCAGTCAAAATCCCAACAACCATCTTTAATGAAATGGAAAAGCTAATCTCCAGCTATATGCAAAGGGGGGGAAAAATCCAAAATCTCTCTTAGCTGTTGAGTTGGAACTGCCTCACAGACCACCCTCTAGTGGTTTTCAGAAACAATAAATCATACGGGAAGAGACTGCCCATCCTTTTCCCAGGGAGCAGCAGATGGATTCAAATTGTGTACCTTTGAGTTGGGAGCACAACTCCCTACCCACTAGGCCACCAGAGTGCCCTTGGAAAGAAAGAGGGTGGAGTTAAGTATCACTGAAGAACAACGGCAGGGCTCCCTCTTCCTGATCCCAGAAACGACTACACATCCACAGCCATCCAAACAGCCTGGTCCTGGTTCAGTGGCAGACCTGCAGACCAATGGAGCACAGACCCACCCATCGACACATGACCTCCCCAGAGTGTCACAGGCCACCCAGTGGGGAAGAGACAGTATTGTTAATAAATACTGCTAGCAAAGCTGATGATCCATCTGCAGAAACAAAAGAGGATCCATAACTCACATCATCCACAAAAAGTCAAACAGACCCCAGACCCATAGAATGAAGCTGAAACTATACAATTCCCACAGGGTAACGTGGGACAGAGGCAGGAAGTCTAATTTTAGCATATAAATACAAGATCAAACACAACTGTGGTAAGTGCTCAAGTAGAAGCTAACACTAGATACCTCCCTAAAGGTGAAATATTCATGCTCATGGAGAGATTTTACCAAAAGAATAAAAAGAACAACCTGTAAACTGGCAAACATTTTTGGTAACAACATATCTGACAAAGATCTAATCTCCAAAATAAAAAACTTCAGCAACTCAACAACTGAAAAGACAAAAAAAAAAGTCAAAGGACATGAACAGACCCTTCACCAAAGGACAGTGAGGCACCCAACACATTTTCATTTGGAGTGGTAGTGTTATGTGTAAGGTCACCTGGGAGCTAGGGGACATTCCACTCTAACTGCACCTTATGAGAGACATTCCGATCAGCCAGGTGTCAAGCGACTACAGCCAATCAGAAGAGAGCACAACCACCAGCCACATCCTGCTCAACCATCAGCCATGACACAATCCACCTAAAAGAACTGAGCAGCTCCATATTTGGGAACTAACAGAGGATGTCCAATCAGCATCCTCCATGGAGAGCTGACCACCGAGCTAACCACCCTACCCCCAACCCCTACCTATAAAATTTGGCCTGTAATTTCCTCACTTGCAACTTCCCATTCCCACTGCCTCCCTCTGGCCTGGGACTGTGGAATTTCACCTGAGAGCTGGCAATAAACTCCTTTGTTTCCTTTCATCTTGTTCTCCATGGCCTTTTTTATCTCACATTATGTGCTATCTTGCTGACCACTACTTATAGTGACCCTATGCCCAACAGCTCTGAACCCTGCTCTGTCCTGAGCCAATCTCACCATCTCCGACATACCTAACCCCCATTACCCCAGCCACTGTGACAATCCATCTCATCCTGGGTCTTCTTCTCCTGCGCTTTCCCTCCACCCATCCAAGCATGATATCCTCCATCAAGGACTGGTCCCTCCTTCAACATGCCCAATGTATGTGAGATGCAGCCTCAAAATCCTTGTCTCCAAGGGAAATGCAAATTAAAACACCCATAAGACATCACCTCACGCCTGAAAAATAGCACTGATTTTAAAAATGAGACCAAATCCTGACAAGGATGCGGGAGGACTGGAATCCTTACTGATTGCTACTGGGATTGGAAAATGCTACCACCACTTAGGAAAGAATGGTCTAGTGCTTCCTCAAAAGAGCAAGAAATAGAAATATCTGATGATCCAGCCACCTCCATCCTAGATAGAAATGCTCTAAGTGTAAGATACTCACACACACAGCATTCAACAGCCAAAAGATGGAATAACCTAAGTGCCCTTTAGCACATAAACGCTGAAATCGCGGTATAAACATACAATGGATTAACTATGCAAAGAATAGTGATGAGTCTGTGAAACTTCATGGATGACTCTGGAAGCCGTTATGCTAACACACTGCCTGACACCACACCACTTTTATAAAAAGTCAGGGGTGGGTACACACATAGAAAGAAACATTTTTTGGTGGTTACCAGAGCTGGGCAGTGGCAGGAGAGGGCATCATTAAGTATTAGACACAGGCCAATTCCAGTGATGGGAAAGGCCATATGCAGTATGGAAATCAGCACATCCCTCCTGAGGTACCCAGAGATACTGAGAGGCAAGCCAGAATGAGGTGCCCACAATCACCAAAGTGACCTGCAGGTAAACACTGGGGGTACTGACGTGAATGTGGCAGAACAAAATGTGTACAAATGGGCAAAAGAAAAGTTAATTTGCTTTGTGCACTTCCACTCAAATCACAAACAACAGAGGACAACTCTAGTAAAAGATAAAATACATAAAATTTTGCAACAGCAGTAAGTAATAATGTGAGTGGTAACCTGGGTAAATACATATAGAAAACATATGGGAGCATGGCCACATGCAAATATGGCAATAATTGTATACACCTTTGTACATATACACAGGCTTGTATGAGTTGTGGATTTATTCAGACACAAGAAAACACTTAGGTACTACAGTTAGGAATACTTCCTACACATATCCAAATACCTCATGGGTCAATTTACTGAGTTTGAGGGCTCAGAATCATCATCTCCTAGAGAATGTCAATTGGCCTAACAATTTACAAAGATAATGTTCTGACAACCTAATTTGTTGAGTAGCGTCTGGGGTCTTAAAACCTTGAGGGTGGCAAATGAGGACACAGCTATTGGGCTCGTCTCATCTGGAGCAAAGGGACATGAAAGAAACCGAAGATATCAGCAAGATGTCTGTCTACAGGACCAATGGCCCACACGACCCACCACCTCTACTGGCCTGTATCCACAGGACCAGTGGCCCACACGACCCACCACTCTCCTACCTGTAACAATAGGACCCATGGCCCACACGAACCACTACCTCTCCTACCTGAGACCAGAAGAGCTAGATGGTGCCTGGCTACCACTGACACCCCTTCTGACCAGAGGACACAATGGAAGGTACCAGTTAGAACAGAGATGCAGTATTAAGATATATACAAAATAATCCCATAGAGCAGAGATTTAAAGGATGGACTTAAATGACACTAAGTCGGAATCTTTCCTCACCACTCACTCAATAGCAATACCCAAGTCACTACAGAATGACAAACTGACAGACAAGTGAAGATGAGTGGAATGACCGGATTCTGTAAAGGTGTATTTTCTGGTTTAGGGGTGATAATACGGTGTGGCTCTTGCTCGCAAGAGGGTGTGAGCTGACTGGATTTGGCCTCCTATTTAAGATAAAGGTTAATAATCCAATAGAAAAATGGGCACAGGATATGAACAGGCACTTCACCGAAGACGACATTCAGATGGCTAACAAGCACATGAA
>NW_006399916.1:4603821-4620089 GCF_000299155.1 Elephantulus edwardii
CCAATCTGGGGCTATTTCTAGGTTGCGGAGATTAACACAAACTAGAAGAAAAACCAAGTGACTTAATTAGCTAGCAAAAACACCATTTTCTGCTGGTCTAGTAGTACAAAGTTGGGATGCAATCCAAAAGACATGGGTTTGAATCCACCAGCTGCACCACAGGAGAAGGATGGGCAATCTCCTCCCATACAGTTCCACTGAAAACTTGCTGGAGGGTCAGCTATGGGTCGGTTCTGACTCAATGGCATACAACAAAGTGCTAGAAAATGAGCCCCCTCAGGTGGAAAAGGTTCAACATAGTGCCCAAACACAGACAAATCACTCACCTTCACATGACTCGGTGGGAGTGGTGATGTGAGGGTATTATTAACAGTGCCACCTCTCATGACTGATGGAAGATGGAATGAATTCATATTTGTGAAGTTGACACATGCTGTTAGTTTCCACATCTCCTCCACTCATGACAACCCCGAGAACAACAGATTGAGACATGGCCTGACCCTGTGTCTTTTCATGATCCTTGGGGAGTCCCAGTACACTGTCACATTTGGAGCCCTCTCTAACTGGAAGGCTCGCCTTCCAGCACTGTATCAGAAGTCCATGGTTATCCTTACGGCCTGCACAGGCCACTTTTTGGAAGCAGATCACAAGTCCTTCCTCCTCAGTCTGAGTATACTCCCCATTGGTCTGTGTACTGTGGTGGCTTAGGTATCGCTATGACACTGGAAGCTGCGTCACTGTCTCCCTCACTGCCAACAAGTGAGGGACAACAAGCTGAGTCACAGCTGACCTTTCAGCGAGTTCCCGAAGCTGTTAATCACGAGAAGTGACTGCCCGTCTTTAGTCCATGGAGTTGTTGGTGGATTTGAACCGCGAGACAGATGCTACCTCTGGGCTGGCAGCACAACTTCCTCTGGACCATGACACCTGAGCTCCCCACCTCACTGGTCATTCTCACACCAGCAGGGTCACGCCCTTTAGCCAAGCTTCTAAACTTAAGGTAGACTATGTCTGACACACAGCAGGGGCAATATAAGTATTAGGCAAATATTTGAATTAAGACCCAAATAAATGCCTTTAACTTATATGACATCTTTAAGTAAGAACTGACATAATTCAAATACATTTTTCATATCTTTTGTTCATAAGATCACTATGTATTCGACTTGACAACACTTAACAATTGCTAAGTAAAACTAGTGTTGCCATATTTTGGAGGAACACTCTTCTACTTTGTACCTCACTCTTTGTCAATTTGCTGCACTGAGGTAATCTGGGTTTGCTGTGATGCTGAACCTTGTGCCATTGGGGTATCAAATACCATAATGGTTTACCAGTAAGGACAATGTTTGGTGGAGCTCCCAGATGTAGGACATGTTTGAAAGCAGGATTGGCATCCACTTCCTAAATCACGTGCCTATGAAAAGTCTATGAACTTGGAGAAACTTACAGAAAGGCAGTAGGTCTTTTGTTCATGGAGTCACTATGAGTCGTGCTTGACTTGATGGCAATCAACAACAACTAATGTTCATTTACCCTAATAAATGAATACTACATAATTTAATCCCTGGCTTTGGAACTCCTGATTAAAGAAGTATGCCAGCATCTCTCAGATCACATTCCTCTGAACGAGTCCACGGAACTACCATGCTGTCCTTTTAGGGAGTCAGAGCATGTACTAGCACATGGAGAGCCAGGGCATGGATCAGGCTCTGAGAAGTCTTTCTCTCGCCCCAAAATGTTAAATTTTGTCTTTTTAAGAAAAAGTGTTCCATGGAACACCACGTAGGACTTACTATTATCTGTAATAATCATTGGTGCTTTGTTGACTTGATGTCTTTTCTCATTCCTGAGTATTATACTTGGGGTATGTTTTCAGAAGGAACCAGCTCATGGCAAAAGACATCATGCTGCAAAAGGTGGGGGGGTCAGAGAAAGAGATCAAGACCATCTGTCAACGAGATAGATCGACACAGTGCCTTGAGCATGTCAGAGACCATGACGGTGACACAGGACAGGGTAAGTTTCAGAACTGTCCTTCCTGGGGTCACTGTGGGTCACAGTTGATTCTATGGCATGTAATGACAACACAGGTGATCCAGCACCACACACTCTCAGTTCCGTGGTTTTCATTTAAGCCCACTTCCCTGATGTCCACCTGTGTCTCTCCAACACACGCCAGGTTCTTACCTTCCCTGAAGTCCTGCAGGGGTAGTGTTCCAGGCAAGGTCATCGTCACTGTCATATCTCCGAGGATTGTCAAAGAAGTAGGACCTGGGGCTGAATCCGTGGCTCGGCACCATTCCTGGGTTAGTCTAGAAAGATGGTTACACATGCAGCACACCTTGAGAGAGCTGCCTTACACCAGACAAAGACAAGTGAGTTCTGGTGGCTTAGTGGCTAAGAGCCGTGCTGCCAACTCAAAGGTACATGGTTCAAATCCACCAGGTCTTCTGTGGGAGAAAAATGGGCAATCTCCTGTGTGATTTACTGCCTTTGAAAGCCCACTGGAGGGTCAGCTATGTGCTGGGTGTGATTCGATGGTATACAACAACAACAAAGATGAGGAGGACCTTTTTCTTCCAGGAGAATTAAAATGATCTACTCACCTGCACAAGGCAGACAGCTATTTGTAAGAGTCAGCTCCAGTGTGTATTCTGTGCTTTCACGCTAACATTTACCAGCATGGATAAAATCTTTATCAACCCAAGATCAGAACCTTATTATATGCCAAGCCAGACACGTGTGTTTACATGCGTACGTACATATACATACGCCTATTTAAAAGTCATCCACTAGAGTATGTGCTAACACAAAGATGGTCTGCTATTTAGATGCCCCTGTTATAGGGAAATCAAGCCAAATAAGCAGTAAAGTGGAATGTCCACAAGGTGGAATGCCTTGCATCATGTTATTATAAAGGCCCAAGAATGCCTATTTCTTGAGCTGCTTACTTTATTTAAAATGCAGCTACTGGAAGCTTTCTGTGGGATTCTGGCTCAGCCTGGGCAAGAGCGAGGGGCTCTGATGTGGCTGCACGCAGCACTGCCGAGCACAGTGCCCAACATCCTAGAGGGTGCATGTACATTCACATCAATGGCTCTCTCGTCCTTGCTGAGTCAGGACTCCCAGCTGACCCTGCACTGGGTTTACCAAGGCTGAAAATCACATGGGAGGAGAATGGGCACCCTCCTCCCATGGAGCAGCTGGTGGATTCGAACCACCTCTGGGATGGCAGTGCAGCTGCTTACTGCTAGGCCACCAGGGTCAATGGCTATGAGCTAAATTACAAATCTTCCTCCCCCAAACTCTTGGGCTCTTCTAGCTCCAAGTGATCATGTATGTTATGTGTTAGATCTGGACAGGGGGCCAAGGGGGAGAATGAAGTATTCAAAGAATGCACATGTCTATAAGAAGAGTGAATGGCCTCGCCCACCTGGCCAACTAACTAACAAATGGATGAATCATAAATCACAATGGAATGTCCCTCCCTTCCCTACCCTACACCTAAAGACCCTGCTATAAAAACCCTCTCCAATACGTTCAAAGTGCAACTTCCTTCTTCTGCATCTTCAGAACGAAGATCCTTGCCTGGGAGCTCCCCTAATAAAGCTGCTTTTAAGCTTTCTTGTTCTCTGATCTCTTTCTTAAGTTCATAGCCTTACATTATGGATAATAACAGAATGATAACTATGTGATTCTTTTAGGAATGGAGCTTCTCCTCCAAACATTGTGATGCTAAGGAAAGGCACAGGGAAGCCAAGGTCCTGGGCAGACAGCCTCGGGTTAGTTCTGGCTCTATCTCCTGCTTGCCATGTGACCTTCAGCCTGACTATCCTCATCAAAGAACAGCCCAACATGCCCTCAGAGCATGGCCGTATCAATGACATTAAAACGTGAAGTGCTCAGAGCCGTCCTGACATCTGTAAGCCAGCACTGGACAACAGAGAACTCTGGCCGTGGAGTCAGAACCGACTCACAGCTGCCCCTCCAGTGGGTTTTCAGGGGCTATAAACCATACAGGAGGAGACTGCCCGTCCTTCTTCCTCAGAGCAGCTCGCGAATTGAATCACCAGTGCAAATCCCCATGGGTTACTAAGTGGAAAAGAAACTTCCTGGTAAAACAAGCAAAAGGACTTCTTATGTCCTGAGAGGATAAAAAACCCCTTTCTGATAAAAAGCAAAGGAAAAAATTCCAATTCATAAGAATAAAATTCTAAGTCATGCTTCGAAGGAGGAGATCTTTACTGCAGATGGAAATGGTGTTACTTACAAAGTCCTTAACAGGATTCCTAACGCGGAAGAAATAAACGACTAAGGAAGTAGGTAAAAGTTCCCACACGAACAGGACCACTCCAAAAACTACATAGCCAGCATCTCCCAGCTGGTTCTTCAAATCTGCCTGTTAAAAGAGAGAGGAAATGCAGTCAGCAGAGTCAGGGCAGGGGGAATGTATTTGATTCCTGTTAATGTGAACACAAAGCTCTGGTGGACTAGAGGGTAAGGAGCTGTGCTGTGAGCCTAAAAGTAGATGACTCGGATCCACTAGTTGTCTACTGGGAAACAAGAAACTTGACTAAGGTTTTTTTATTGTTTTGTTTTGTTTTTTTCTTCAAAGCAGAGCATAGCTTTACTGGTATTATGCCCAAATTTCTCTCATTCTATATATGAAGTATTAGTTGGTGTTAGCGGAAACATAAGCCGCACAATGGCTAAGTGCTCGCCTGCTAATCAAAAGGTTGGTAGTTCAAAGTCACCAGCAGCTCTGCAGGAGAAAGATGTGGCAGTCTGCTTCCAGAAAGATTTCCGCCCAGGACACCCTGTGGGGCTGCCTTGCAGGGTCAGTCAGTGCTGGGTTTACGTGATGGAAGTGGGGGACTCTGGGGGGTGGGGGGTGGGGGGGGTGATTCTAATGCCTTATCTGTATTGTAAATTTCACTCTGACATCACAGGTTTGTTCTGCGTCAACTCCGCCTCCCAGTGAGCCTGTGAGCAAGGAAACCACGCGGGGTCCGGGCCGGGGTCCGGGCCAGCGTCACCATCTCTACCATGTGCACAGGTTAACATGTCAGGACAACGTTAAAGGAATTTTTCCTTCTAAGACTTCAATGCGGTCCGTGTTGTGAGTGCTGTCAGGATTTCCGACGTGGATTTTGTACATTATAGAATATTCAGTACTTTCCCTGGAAAACCTAAGGGACATCGGCAATCCAATCCTGCCAGACTCCTGGTACGGAAGCCAGACTTAATCCTAATGGCTGAGCTCTGTTCCCCTCACTGGGCCATAAGCTTCTACAGGATCGGAAGTAAGTCTATTCATTTCCGTATCTCAGCACCGTGGATATGAGGTTTTGTGGGCAGAGATGCCAATTAAAGGTTTAAGACATTTTAAAAAAACATCAAAAAAATTTTTTTAAAAAGAGTCTTGCTATTTTTACTCATTTCCTTACAAAGAACTTTGTTTCTATTTCGAGTAGAACAGAAACTACTTTTAGACTTTATACTTAATTTCTATCCAACAAAGAAAACTCCAGGCCTTAGTGGCTTTGCTAGCAAACTCTACCATGTCTTTATGGAAGGTATATCCTAAGAATGATCCTTAGAACACATTTTAAAAAATCATATTGAGGTTGCTGGTAAAACGCACTCATTAAAACCCAAATATTCTCATTCATCTTTCTCTAGATTTCCTCAGAACCTCATGGTTGTGTGCTTCTAACACCCGAATACAACACTCTTTATCTCTGCACGTTTCAACCATAACAAAAACATCCATTTAGATGGCAGCATTTTATTTGGATTAGCAGGGCAATAACCTAGCCAGCAGAGCTCCTAAACACACTTTAAAAACAAAACAAAACCCAAACTATGAAGTACTAGTTGGGAAGAGCTACATAAAATGGGGATGGTGCGAAAAGGAGAAGCATTAGTTTTTACATATTTGTGTGGAAAAGTGTGTGAGGGATGCATGGTGGTCTGCGCATATGTCTGTGCTGTGTAAGTGATGTGTATAGTCACGGTACAGTCAGCATGGAGGGGATATGGTGTGTGCAAGTGGTACTTGTGTGTGCTGTATTTAAGTGGTGTGGAGAGTAACTATGCGTAGCGTGGTGTATGTGTTTCTATGGTACATGTGCGGAGGCTGGCTGGGGTGTGTGATCTGTGTGGTGTGTTTATATGGCATATGTGTGATGTGCGCTGTGTTTCTATGTGGTATATGTGTTATGTGTGTGATCTTTCTGTGTGTCATAGGTGTGGTACAGATGTAGTGTGTTTACATGTAGCATGTATATACTATGTTTATGTGTCATCTACATGTGGTGTGTACTCTGTGAGGTATGTAATGCGTGCCATGTGTGGTATGTTTGTATATGGCATTTATCATATGTGGATAGTGTGATGGGGCGTGTATATGTGGTGTGTTTATGTGTCTCGTGCATGTATGTGTGGTGTGTTTATATGGTATGTATATGTGTGGGGCACATATGTGTGGTATTTTATGTGTGGTATATTTGTCCATGTGGTGTGTTTATGTTTGGTGCATGTGTGTGTTTTATTTTGGTGTGTGCTTATGGGTGGCACTGGTAGTGTTTGTGTGGTACGTGTACATGTGGTATTTTATCTATGTGCATGTGTTACATTTATGCATGGATGTGGCATCTGTCATATGGGGATAGTGTGGTAGGGCATGTGGTGTCAGCAGTGTTTGTGTGGTGTGTGTATATGTGATATGTTTATCTAAGTGGTTTGTTTATGTTTGGTGCACGTATATGTGTCTTATATCTGGCGTGTGTGGTGTGTGTATGTGTGGTATGTTTATCTAAGTGGTGTGGGCATGTACACTATACTGTTTGTATGTGGTCTGTTTGTATATGTGGTATATTTACATTTGGAGTGTCCATGTGTGGTGACTTACATTTTGCATGTGAGGTGTGTTTTTGTGTGGCACGTTTATGATGTGCTTATGTTTGGTGCACATATACGTGTCATATCTGGCATGTGTGGTGTTTGTGTGTGGTATGTTTATGCATGTGGTGTGTTTATGTTTGGTGCACGCATACGTGTCTTGTATCTGGCATGTGCAGTGTGTTTACGTGTGGCACCTGTAGTGTTTGTGTGGGGCGTGTAGGTGTGGTATGTTTATCTATGTGGTGTGCGCATGTGTGGGGCGTGTATGTGTTTGCGTGTGGTCTGTTTATATATGTAGTGTGCTTATGTTTGGAGCATACACATGGATGTCATTATGTAGTGTGTAGGGTGTGCTTATGTATGGCATTTGTAACATTCGTGTGAGGTGAGTGTGTCTCCTAATCTTGTGAGATGGAACAGGTACTCGGCTCCCCTTTGACATATGAGAACACAGCGACATGACATAGGCAACATGGAGGGGCAGTGGTCCCTGGCAGGCAGCCCCTCTCGGCGAGCCCACTGACCTGGTCTGACACGTTGTACCAGTCATAGTCAAAGGAGTGGACGTTCTTGTTGGGAGAAAAGGTCAGGATGAACAGGTTGTAGCAGGCTCGAGACGTGTACAGGAGGATGACGGTGACGCCAATGGAGGTGACCTGACACACGGAGGAGCCCTGGAACAAAGGACATCAGGGTGTGGCCCTCAGGGTGGGCCTGGGGACCCCGGGCTCTCAGAATCACCACAGTCTTGCTCAGTCTTCCCGTAGAGCCCACTCCCTTCCCTCCACCCTGCCACCCTCCAATTCTCACCATGGACACTCACAACCTGGGGATGTGGCTAGGCAATGTCCACCTGGCCGAGGCCCAGCTGTAAGAACAAGGAGCACGGATGGCCTTTCCTCCTTAGTCTACACTACGGCCAACACTGCCCAGCTCAGAAGGCACCTCAGCATGGAGGACACCAGGTGGGCTAAGTGTCCAGGTCTCGGGCTGCAAGCCAGCTGCTGAACCAGCTAAGGGGCAGGGTGGCCACTGCTGATTCTTTCTGGAAGATCAGTGCTGTCCAGGGCAGTTGAGGGTGGCCAGCATGTCCCCAGAGCTCTCAGCCTTCTCGGCTGGGACACAGGGCCAGGATGTGATGGGGCATCTGGGTGGTGCAGACATTTAGCACTTTTACCCAGGAGCACTCTGAAGAGGGCTCATTCCATCTACTTCCAAGAAACCTGCCTCCGCTGGTCCTGCACAGCCAGGGCTGCGGGAGGGCGAACCTTCCCAGTAGGAGGCGGGGTCAGTGAACGATGAGGTTGGTCCACAGACATGAAACTAGAGGTTACCCTCTAAGGACAAAGGCTGAGGGATGGAGCTGCCTGAATCTTCAGACCAAAGATACGCTGGCCCTGAGGCAAAGGCAGGGACACAGTATGCTCCTGGCACAGAGATGACAGAACAAGCACTGGAGGAGACCCTCACCCACTTCATGAGGGAAAAACCGAGGCCCCAGAGGCCAGGTGACACCAGGTGACCCCCTGTGGCCATCAACATGCTGGGCATACCCTCCCTGACTTCCCACCCCAGCCTGGCCTCTCACTGTACCTCTGGGCTCAGGCCTTGAACCCATCAACCAAGGGAGAGCTGGCAGGTCAGCTGTGAGGAAGACCTCCATGCCCAGCTCAGGACAAGCTCTGTGAAGACAGCAGGCCTGCATGTGACCCTACCTTAGACTCCAGGTAAATGTTGGCCAAGGACATCTTGGAGATCTTGTAGAGACAGAGGGACAGCGAGACGGCACACAGCACGAAGAGCGTGTCGTTGATGGCCACACGCACAGAGACGATGGCCTTCCTCTCCCAGGTCTCCATCTTCACCAGCACGGCACAGGTCAGGTTCACCAGAAGGAAGAGTAGGCTGACCGAGAGGGACACCAGATAGAGCGGCAAGCTGGAAGAGAGGAGAGGCATGAAGCACACTGCTCCTACGTGCTCCTGTCTGTTTTCAGTGCCACAGGCTCACAGCAGCCCTACGTCCATCTGACCTGAGCCTTGCCCACAGCAGACAGAGTGGTTAACGGCTGAAGGCAGATTCAACAATGTTAACCACTATGACCTTGAATTTCAGAGACAAAGGATTATGGATTTGTGTTATGAGTTATCTATAAATGAGCTATGTCTTAGAAAAAATGCAGACACTGTGTTCCTTGGAGGCAAAGATAGTGAAGCTTCATCTCATATTTTAGACATGAAGCTAGATAAGTCTACTCCATGGAAAGGGACAGCATGCTTGGAAAGGTGGAGGGTCAGACTTCCAGTGAGACAGACTGACACAATGACTGAAGCAGCGGGCTCAAGTGGTCAGAGATGATGAGGACAGCGCAGGAGAGGGGAGGATTCAGGTCTATTTAAGGATCACTGTATGTCGTATTTGACGGCAGCTAACAATAACCACCAATGAGATTTCAGCAACCATGTACCTCCCTGTGGTTCAAGTTCATTATGTGGAAGGGACTGTGAGAATGAAATGAGGCTCTAAGAACTCCATGAAGGTTCCCAATGACCAGCCAAGAGCAGAGATAGGGGCCAGCTGTGCCAAGCGGTCCTGGGGAAAATGCACTCTTTTAACTTCTGTTTCTTGTCCTGGAAATACAGTTGAATCGTATCCAGCCTACAAGGCCATTTAAGGGGCTCTGGCAGTACAGTGTTATGTGCTGGTTGCTAAGCAGGAGATCAGCAGTTCAAATCCACCAGCTATTCTCTGACAGGAAGACGGGCAGGCTCCTCCCATTAAGATTCCCTACCTCAGAAACCACATGCATTTGCTTTGGTTTGATTTACACGGTTGTTTATAAAGACTAAACGTGATGATATTTATAAAGTTAATCCCTAAAAAGTCACCAGTGAGATCCCACACATACTCGCTGTACTGAGAAGACTATTAACAGCAAATCCCAAACAAACCCTGAGCTTGAGAACCACCACACTCCAAACACCTCAAAGGGAAGAGTAACTGGCATGGCTTCCCAGGACCACAGCCTCAAGGGACGTCAAGGTCACCTGGCCCAGCATAACCACAAAGACAATGTGTTAGACATAAAACCTTTTGAGCAGCCATCTAAGGAGTGACCACTGGTCTCTCCCTGTGGAGCAAAGAAAAGTGATACTAATCAAAGATGCAGAGCAACAGCTCAGTCCATAAACATCAACTTCTGTAATCCAAAGACCAGAAGAATGAGAAGGTGCCCGCCCAGCTAGCCCTGCTGAACTCTCTGGAAGGAACCACAAGATGAGGCCCTGGACAGAGTGGGAGAGAGATGGAGAAGCAAACTCAAGGTCCGGTAAATGGCCAGGCTTTCGGTGGGTCAGAGACCAATGGAACCACCCTTTAGACCTTGAACTTAGCTCATCCCTGTGTATTACTTCCAGCCAAGACAGATCGACACAGTGAACCGTGACACCTGGGAGGTGCTTGGCCCTCAGAACAAGCAACCACACACGATCACTAACTAGGGCAGCATCATTACCCAGGGACCAAAAGGAGAAGACAGGAAGACGAGGAGGCAGAGACTAGAAACAGGAACCACAGAGATGAGAGGAGGAGTGCTGATGATACACCTGGGGGACTATAATGAAGGTCATAAAACAAAATGGGCTGAATGGAACACCAGCTGGCTGTGCTAACTTTCCCTCACGTTATAATCAAAAGTGGGGGAAACCAAGTCAGCATCAGCAGCCTGCCTGAGGCTCAACAGCTCCAAACGGGCTCTTCACTGGCCCTCTGGTACCTGCAGTACCTCAGGCCCACAGCCTTCTCCAGGGACGAGATGTGGCGTTCAAAGTCCACTGCCATCCACTCAGAGCCGACTCCTAGCCAACCCTCCAGCTCTTCAGAGGTTGTAAATGACACAGGAGGAGACTGTCCACATTTCTACCACAGAGCTGCTGGCTGATTCAAACCACCTGCCTTTGAGTCTGCAGTGCAACTCCTTACCCACCTGTATACCAGAGTTCTACCTAAAGATTCTTTCACGCCAGCAGCCACACCTGGGCCTTGCTAATTGCCTGATCTTGTTTACTTCAGGGGGACGCCATTCAGGAGGCATCAAAATAAGGAACAGCCTGGACGGACTCCAAGGCCACAGAGTTTTAATGTCATGGACTCATCAGTTTAGTGTGAAATACATGATGACTATCCCATCTGTGCTGTACACAGCAGGGCACAATGAATGTCCATTTGTAATAATAGGAGGGAGGAAAGAGGAAGTACACAAGCCTTCCTAGGTTACGACGCACACTTGGAAACCAAAAAGCATGACTGTGCTGGTGTCTAAACCAGGGCTGTTATTTAGCCATCATTTTCTCTTTATGATTGTTTGCTGCCGAGAGGTTGGTCCCCATGCATGTGTAACAGCACTAAACGCAGCCTCATCCTACAGCATCGCTGATCCTGGCTGTTAGCACCCACTGCTGTGGTTCAATGCCGTCAAACTGAACCCGACCCAGAAATGACCTTCCAGTGGGTTTTCAAGAGGCAGTAAGTCACTTGACAGGAAACCGCCCATCCTCCTCCTGAAAAGCAGCTTGTGGACTTGAACCACGAGTCTTTAGGTTAGCAGTGCAACTTCTTACCGACTAGACCACCAGAGCCTTCCAACGGAGCAGGCTTGGTTCCAGCGCACTAGCCGATACAATCTTGCTGGGATCCACGGGTTCACATGTGCCCGTTTTCTGAAGGACACTGAGTGCCAGCCCTTTATTTCTGCCCATGGTAGTCAGAGACCTCTGCTGAAAGCCGTCCAGCATGGGGGATCCCACTGGACTCTGAAATAGCGGTGACCTGGCTTCCGCAGCCTGCAAGCCGCCACGGTACAGCAAACTGACAGATGGGTGGTCGTTAATTGCTGTAAACGCTCTCAAGTATGGCAGCCACCCGATCTCTTTTCTTACAGATGACAAATTAGTCAAACCGTAGATCTTTAAAGGAAGAGTGAAAGAGTGCCGGCTCCACAGGCCGGCACTAGGACCACTTCCTCGTTCATCATGCTGAGACACAGCTGAGGAGGGCAGCGCCTGGGTCCCCTGAAACTCAGGGTGAGATGTGTGCCGAGGGAGGGGGGCACATGGTGCACTGAACAAGAAGGCATGGTGTGCACACAGGTACATGAGAGCTTGCTCCAGGGGCCCGTGAGCTGTCTGCCAGGCCTGGAGCACAGCGCGGAGGCAGAGAGGGAGGAGAGATGGAGACGGAGCGGGTGCAGATACTGGAGTTCACCACGCCAAGATGTAACCAGACGGCAGATGTGAGTATGGGCCACGTCAGAAAATGGGTACGGCACACAGGCCAATCAGCACCAACTCTGGGGATGGATTAGGGTACTGCTGGGAAGCAGGGATGGTCAAATCCATAGGGTCAGGAGACCAGCTTGTCGTAAGCCATTTCTGTTGCTGTGTGATGTCGAGTCAGAAATGACCCAAAGCTGACCCTCCAGTGGTCTTCTGAGGCTGTGAATCATACGAGATATTGCCCATCTTTCCCCCAAGGAGCTTGAAGATGTGAATGGCGTGCCTCTGGGTTGGCAGCCCGCAAGGCCATCATGGCTCCCTCCTGCCTTGGCACAGCCTCATTAGCCTGACACTGGATTGCATTACGCAAGGTGACCACATTTCATCACGTCCACAGGCATGTGGTTGTTGGTAAGTGCTGTCAACTATGACTCACAGCGACCCTAGGAGCGACAGATCTGTGCCTTGGCCTGTCCTGCCTCAGCCACCATGCTGGAAACCACTATTACCGTCCCTGTGTCCCTCACTCTCACTGAGGGTCTTCCTGTCTTTCACTGACCATACACTTTTCCCAGAATGTTGTCTTGAGTGCACAGGGATAAGAATTCTTGCATACTTTTTTGGGGGGCACAATTCAATCCACAGCACATAACCTCAAACCCCCAGCCCCAAACACAATGAGCTCTATCGTCCCATCAGAATACCCTCCCACACTCCCATCTTCAAGTATTCTTTGCCCCCAGGTCCCCATTCCCCCAGGTGGTCTGTGGTTCTAGATGATAGGACAGAACACAAGGAAAAGCTGCCTATTTTCCTATCAGAGTAGAAAAGGAGCTCTGGTGACTTAGGAGTAAGGAACTGTACTGCCCACCCAAAGGCAATTGGTTTGAATCCATAGCAGCTGAGAGGGCAAAAATGGGCAATCTCTTCTCATGTGATTAACAGACTCTGGAAGCCTGCTGAGTTGGTTTGTGTTTCTCTCTCTCTTACACACACACACACACACACACACACCCCACACACACCCCCCCCCCCATGCATTGATGAACACACTAAACTTCTAGCTTAACAGCCTGGAGCAGAATTAACACTGTGTCCTCCTTTTAAAATGCATGCAGTCTCTGGTGGGTGTCAATGGCAGGCACTCAGCTGGTTAACAATGGGGCTGGAGGTGTGAACTCATTGGCAGTGTCTCCTCAGGACACCAGGCCTGCCAGTGAGCTGTCCCCCACAGAGCAGGTGCAGCCAATGGCAGGATCCGAAGGAGAGGGACAGGAGACTTTATGTTATCTGTGAAGCCTTCTCAACGCTAGTTTCTCAGATGTTGTTGTTAGTTGCCATCAAGTCTAATACGATCCAAAGTGACTCTATGAACAACTGATCTGAACCCTGTTCTATCATCAGCCATCCCCATACCTGCTGACACATTAAGAGCCCATTGCAGCAGTCACCGTGTCTGTACACGTGGTTGAAGGTCTTCCTCTACTTCGCTGTCTGCCAGATGGGAAATGGGGATGAAAACACGCACTCACAAAGACTTTAATAAAATCATAATGTCAATTTGGAATTTTTGTATTACTTTTTTTACCTCTGAGTTGGAACTGACCCATAGCTGACCCTCCAGCAGGTTTTCAGAGACAGTAAATTGCACAGGATGAGAGTGCCCATCCTTCTCTCTTGGAGCAGCTGGGGGATATGAACTGCCCACCTGTGGGATTGCAGCGCAATTTCCTAGCACTAGCCACTGTATATAAATATATTATGGCGTGGGTGTCTGTTTCAAAGTCACAAAGGAACTGGTTTTCATTCTGATCTAGGAAAGAACGGATCTCTCTTGCAGACATGCTGGGCTGGTGTTTGCAGTGCTCCATGTGCCCTCCGGAGGCATTTCTCCTCTGGCCAGATCTCACCAATCCTGAAGTTTCATTTCTGAGGAGGCAGAGCAGCCTCTGAAAATTTAAGGGAGGCCATAGACAGTGCACTGGTGGCAGAGTACATAAAGTATCTGGCCACTAACCCAAAGGTTGACAGTTCAAACCCACAGGCTGCTTCCCAGGAGAAAGATGGGCCGTCTCATCCTGCAAAGATGTACGGGGACACCAATGAAGGGTCACTGGGGTCATAACTGACCTGGAGGCAGTGGGGTTGGTTTTAAACAAACCATTTCCACAGGAAAAACAGATGTCCTCCTCCAGACCCACTTCTTCTAGAAGGTTCTTATGATACCCACAGCCCAGAAGGCCCTGCAGCAGGGGCCATCCATGCCACTGATACTTCCACTTTGCCTTTTTCTGCAAGTTTTATGTTCAATTGGTAATCTTTTCAAATGCACTGAATACTTCTCAAAGACACAAGCAGTGTGTCTGTCGCAGTGCATGAGGACTGCACGCTCAGAAGCGTCTGGACTGGTTGGATCTCACCCAACCATGTGGCAAGTTATCAAATACACGACAGAGTGACAAAAACTAAGGAATCATCTCTGAAGGAACACAGCCAGAATGTTCCTTGAAGGCAAAGATCGTGAGACTTCAGCTTGCATTGCGTACTATGGGCAGGTCGTCAGAGTACACCAACCACTAGCCGAGGACATCAAGCCTGGTGGGGTCAGCACAAATGAGGGGAACCAAGAGTGAGACGGAGTCACAAGACAGCTGAGAGAATGGGCTCCGGTCACGCACACGGGCAGACTGGGCACTGCTGGCTTCTGTTAGACTTGGGGCTCTGTGATGGGAGCCAATGGCCAGCTCAGAACAGCGGCGATCAGGCAAGCACAACTGCAGTGTGTGAGGTCCCAGAACACAATGACCCTGCCATGGCCCCAGGCTACAGACAAGGCTGCCAGGCTAGGCAGGGTTCTTGTTTCTAAACACAGTGATAGTTAAGTATGCGGATTAAATAAGCATATGCCTCAGAGAGCTGGACAATGAACAAGAATGCCAGAAGAAGAACCAATGTCTTTGAGCTGTGCTGTTGGAGAATACTGAATAGCCCATGGACTGCCAGAACAATAAACAAGTCTGTGTGGGAGGAAGTACAACCAGAGTGCTCTTGAGAGGCAATGATGGTGACACACGGATCTCACATGCTTTGGGCATGTTGTCCCAGGCAGTAAGAAGATACGATACTGGGGTGCCAACACTGACCCAGCATGATGCTCTCTACGCAGCCTCTGGGGAGCACGTGTGTCTAACATGTGACCACTTTTACTTCCTCCACCACAAAAGCCCAGAGTACTTACCGGTATTTGAGTAATTCCGGAGAGTATTTTGACTTTGCTTTGAAAATAACCTGCAACAACAGAAAAAAACACAGCAGGTTGACTAGAGTACACTGACACCAACAATAAACCCCACCACCAAGAATTCCTTCTCCTAGACACCAGACTGCTCCTTGGAGGCAAGGATTCTGGGGCTTCGTCTGACATACTTTGGACATGTTGTAAGGAGAGACAGGTCCTTGGAGAGGGACATCATGCTTGGTAGGGTAGAGGGACACCACAGAAGGGGAAGATCCTCTGTGAGGTGGATTGATTCAGTGACTGGGGTAATCAGAGGTAGTGATACCGGCACAGGGCTGTTGTACATAGGGTTGCTATGAGTCGCAAGCGACTCGATGGCACATAACAACAACAGACACATGGGCACAAGGTATGCTTTCTGAAACTTAGGGGTCCACATTTTAGAAGAAAATACGTGAACTTATTTTTATGCTGGACAAAGATTTTCCCTGCTGGGCCAACTGGCAGCAGCATGATGGAGAGAGAAGAAACTGAGATTGTTCATAGTTTCAGCTTATTTGGCTCCACAATCAACAGTCTTGGTACCAGCAGTGAGGAAATCAAAAGGCAAATTGCACTGGGGAAGTCTGCTGTCAGGCAACTCTCCACAACACCAAAGAGCAATGTCAGTCTAGAGACTAAGGGCACCTAATCCAAGCCATGGTCTTCCCAATTACTTTCTCTGCCATCAGAGAGCTGGACAATAACTAAGGATGATAGAAGAAGAATAAAAGCCTCTAACGGCATCTCACTCCCTGACTTAAAATCCTACTACACTGCCGTGGTAGTCAAGACAGCATGGTACTGGT
>NW_006399916.1:4621474-4652252 GCF_000299155.1 Elephantulus edwardii
AGGGGTTTGTGCGGGGAGAAGGGTGCAACAATGAATGAATGGAATCCCAAAATCTCTGTAGATGTTCATTGAAATGAAAAATTAACAACCTAAATTTTAAAAAAAATTTAAAAAAAAAAAATAAAAGCCTCTAACTGTGGTGTTGGAGAAGAGTATCAAACATTCCATGGACCACCAAGGGATTAACAGATCTGCATTGGAGAGGGTAAAACCAAGGTTCTCCTTGAAGGTTAGGATTTTGAACTCTTGTCTCACATACTTTGGGCACATGGCCAGAAGGGGGCCAGTCTTTGGGGAAGAATATCATGCTTGGAAGAATGGAGGGACAGCACAGGAGAGGAAGACCCTCGATGAGATGGACTGATACAATAACTAGGGTAAAGGGGGAGAGATGTGTCAGAGTCAGTGAGACTGGCTCAGGATAGGGCAGGCTTCAGAGCTTTGTACATAGGGTTGCTATGAGTCGCAGGCAACTCAATGGCACATAACAACAAAGGTATTACTGGACTACTACTGTTACTGCCACTGCTTCTTGGTCTATGTGTGTGCTTAATTTAGGCCATGGTATTTTCTATTTTTACTACACATCTGAAAATTGAACAATGGATAAAGCTGACGAAAAGAGAAGTGATGCCTCTGAACTGTGGTGCTGGAGATGAGTACTTACTATCCCAGGGACTGCTAAAAGAACAAACAGATCTGTGTTGGACAACAGAGTGCACCTGTCAGGAGGGCTCGTCCTTGGAGAAGGACATGGTGCCTGAAAAGGTGCAAAGGCAGAGGAAGTGAGGAAGACACTCAATGAGATGTACGGACACAGTGGCTGCAGCAATGGCTCGGGCACATCAGAGAATGTGAGCATGGTGCAGGATGGGGCAGGGCTCAGAGCCGCTGTGTATGGGGTAGCCGCGGGTCATTGTTGGGGCGACGGCATCTAACAGCTGCTACCGCCAAACACTTCTACCCTGAGTCCTGTGTGAGCTTCTATTTCCTCTTCGAACGGCCCACCCTCACACTTTCATCCATGGAATCAAATCAATGTTTTCTGAACATAAGTGCCCACCTATCCATCTGCCCAGGCCTCAAATTTTGTAACACATGTCATCAGATGCCTCTGGCTGTCAATGGCTCAAGCCTGAAGAAATGCTGTATGCTGAGCTCCCTCAAGTTCTCCAGAGGCTGGGACATGGATAGATGCCCACTTAGGGGACACAGGACAGCCTAGTGAGCCTCCAAGCAGGTCAGGAAACACAGATAGTAGATGCTAACTCCACGAACAGGTATAAGGCCGAGCCCAGACCTGGTGGACACACCTTGATGGTCCGGAGGCCTTTGTGGGCTGTTCGGGAGTCCTACCACATGTGGACATATGCCACAGTCAGGCTGCAACCTGTAAGGACACAGGCTAGGTGGACACTGTGATCCTTTATTTGCGATGGAAGCAGTTAGAGTCACTTGCTTGGGAGTGATCTGAAAGTGACTCCAAGAGGCCTGGTCGAGTGTGGAGATGAGGCTATCACAAGAAGAGACCAAGATGGTGGTTCCATGGACAAGTTCAGATACATTCTGGTGGCCAAGTGGGTAAGGAGTTTGGCTTCCAACTCAAAGGCAGACAGTTTGAATCCACCAGGTGATCTACAGGAAAAAAGATGGACAATCTCTTCTCTTTTGTTGTTTTGTTTTACTATTATTATTAATTTTAGTGAAAGTTTTCAGTGACTTAGGGTTTCTAATCATTTATTGTTGCACTTTTCTCCCTGCACACCCTCTCCCCCACAATTCACTTTTCTCCTTGATAAGTAAAAGAAAAACTCTTTCATTGTTATGAAATCCCTCCTCCCAAGGCCACTGCACTGTATAAGCTTCATTCTGGACTCCTGTCAAGACAATAATACCCAACTATGAGATATCATCTCACCCCAGTAAGAATAGCAAAATTTAACAGACTGGAAAACAACAAATGCTGGCGAGGTTATGGAGAGACTGGAACCCTTATTCACTGTTGGTGGGAGTGTAGAATGGTGCAACCACTGTGGAAGGCAGCATGGTACTTTCTCAAAAAGTTGGAAATAGAAATACCATTTGACCCAGCAATTCCACTTCTGGGAATTTACCCTAAAGAAACCATAACTGCCATCCAAGCAGATAAATGCACACCCATGTTTACTGCGGTTTTGTTCGCAACAGAAAAGAGCTGGAAACAACCCAAGTGCCCATCAACAAACGAATGGCTAGAGAAGCTGTGGTATATTCACACAATGCAATACTATACAGCATGGAAAACAAGGAACTCATGTAATATTATGCAAAATGGATGACCCTAGAGGACATTATGCTGAGTGAAATATCTCAGTCACAAAAGGACAAATATTGCATAGGGCCACTACTTGTAAAACGGGTCTGACATCAGGGTTGAGGGAAGACAGAAAATGAGGGGAGGAAGGATGTACACTGCATTGAAACAGATGAGGGAGAGAACAATCTCCTCTCTTAAAGACCTCTAAGAAGCACACACTCCCTGCCCCCTCCCACCCCACTTGTAAGGCTGTAAAGGACTCCAACTTCACGCCTCATAGTGGATCTTTCAGCAGGTTTTCAGAGTCTGTGACTCACACAGAAGTAAAGTGCCCATCATTCTCCTTTGGAGCAGCTACTGAGTTTGAACCACCTGTGCTTGGGTTAGCAGCACAGCTCCTTACCCACTAGGCCACCAGCACTCCCTAACTTCAGACCTAGAGGAAATACAGGTATTCCTACAGACTGTGTAAACACTTAAAACTCTCTTCAAGCCCTGCAAGCAAGCCTTGTGAAACCAGCTTGATTGCTTCTGGGAGTTCCTGTCTGTTCTGCACCCTTTATGAGGGACAAGAGAGGTGGGCTTGCATGAAGATGACCACAAATAGTTCAATGGTGCAGGACAGTAGGCATGACTTACTGTGCCCTGGTCCAGCTGTCTGAGAATTCATAGTGGAATTAATAGGTAAGCCAACAGTACTTCTTCTTCAATCCCCAAAGAGGGGGAAAGTTACAAACCCATTCCATCAGGAAAACAAGGACAGATGGATATGTGATCCTGCAGGGGTCGAACAGAACATGGGTTTGGACAGCATATAAAAAGGGTCCTGTGCTAAGCAAGTACACGGGAATCCTGTCTTGATAACCACACGTCAAGTAAATGAAAGAAATGGCAGTACTAAAAACAGCTTTGAACTTGTCACAGAAGGAAGCAAATTGCGTCTTAAAAATATTGTCACATATATTATGTACCAGGATGCCAAGAGGTGATTTCGGCCCAGCCTACCCATTGCTCAGTGCCCCGTGGCTGGCTCAGGACCACTCAGGATGCATGTAGGTGAAAGCGGCCCCCCATGGCCCCCTATTCTAAGGTACCAGCTCTGGGCAAGTGCTGTCAGGAATGTGGACAGCAGTGACCAGTCCTGCCTGAGAGGTCACAGTCCTATGGAGAGGTACAAGTGACACGTGGACAAGCAGCAGCCAGGGGCATAGTAATGGGACCATGGGACTGCAGACCCAGCAACACAGTGGCCAGGTCAACTGGTCAGTTTTGTTACTTCACCACATACTTGCACAGAACCCCTAGCAACAAAGTGACTTTTCAGGACTATGGAAGGATCAAGGGAAAGCTCTGTGTGGCGGCCTCGTGGATACAGAACATTGCCAATCCAAAGGTGGGTGGTTTAAATCCACCAGCTACTCCAAGGGAGAAAAATGGGCAGTTCCAGGTATGCAATTGTCAGCCTTGAAACTCCTGGGAGGGTCAGGGGTCACCAATGAGCTGAATTTTTCTGTCAGCTTCAACCTGTGCTTAGAAATACTGCCTTAACCCCAACAGCTAGACCTTAAAAAGTTCCCTAAAGTTGGATTTTAGCCC
Organism: Elephantulus edwardii; assembly: GCF_000299155.1. Lineage (NCBI taxonomy): Eukaryota > Metazoa > Chordata > Mammalia > Macroscelidea > Macroscelididae > Elephantulus > Elephantulus edwardii. The sequence continues at coordinate 4,625,367 of NW_006399916.1, forward strand.
CTGACATTTTTAACTGCAATATGAAAATACAGCTACTACATTACTTTTAGGGAGGTCTGGTGGCATGGGAGGTAAGGAGGAGCGCTGCTAACCTTAGGGGAGGCAGTCTGAATCCACCATCTGCTCCGTGGGAGAGAGCTGGGCAATCTCCTCTGTGATTTACGGCCTCAGAAACCCACTGGAGGTCAGCTGTGGGTCAATGCTAACTCTGTGGCAGGTAACAACAACAAGCATTACTTCTGGACAGCCTTTGCTCTCAAAAATTAAAGGGCACAAACGTCTAAACCAAGTATTCTTAAGAGTCAACCCACGCTCGCTCACCCACCCCTACCCCACAGCAGGGGTAGCCTCCTAAGGAGTGACCTCCTTATGGCCAAGGATGAGGCTGAGGCTAAGCCCAAGGGCCTCCGTGCCCTGGCGGGGCTGGAAGGGTTCCCACCAGGCCTGGGGTGTGGGGGACCTGGCTCTAGAGATAGACCGCCAAGACTGATTACTGCTAATATTTTACAGCACCCCTGACTACACAGCTCTCCCTGCTCAGATCCCCAAACTACAGAGGCTAAAGACTGACGCAGTTGGAGAGAAAATGAGGCTGGGCAAAACGTCTGCACCCCGACATTCAGGTTGAGAGGTCAGGGCAGTTCACCTGACAGGGAACTCTGAGAACTGTGAGAAACGAGGAAAACAGCTCCCTGACGTCAGGAAGCTTGGAGACCCATAAATCAGCTGCAGGCAGGCTGGGGTGGGGGGCTGGGTAGGTGAAGGGACAGCTGGAGGAGGGTGGGGTGACACTCAGTCAAAGAGTATTTCCTTTGACGAGTCAGCCCTGGAGACTTCGGGAAAGGAGAAAACACAGTTAGAAATCAGACCTGTGCTATTGGCTTTGGGGACTTGGGACAGAGGCGAAGGTGAGCTACTGGCAGGAGTCTCGGGGTGGTGGGAATGGTTAGCACGCTTGGCTGCGAACCAGAAGGGTCAAGGTTCAAGTCTACCCCGGCCCGGAGCAAGGTCTAGAGATCCACCTCTGAAACCCCTACTCTGAGGCTCTCGGAGCACGATGCTCTGACATGCAGTGGCCACAAGCTAGTGAAGACTCAAGGGCTCCTAGTTACTGACTGCCACGGGCGGAGGGGGTGAGGACAACCAGTTACTGGTTGGCACGGGCAGAAGGAGTAAGACAAGGATCCTACATACTTACTTTACTAGGAGAAACAAAGAGGAGAGACGAGGCTACTCCGATCAGCTGCTTCCAACCTTAAATAGAACCTTCCTTAGAAAATCTAACTCAAAACTAGAAAATCAAATTCACCACCACTGAGTTGATGGCTACTCCTAATCACCTGACAGGACAGAGCAGAACCACCCCTGGCATGCCCAAGGATGTCACCTTTACACAATCAGACAGCCATGTCTTTCTCCCATGGAGGGGCTGGTGGCTTCAAACTGCCAGCCTTTTGGTCAACAGGGAAACATTTAACCACTGTGCCACCAGGATTGCCCCAACATATCACACCAGTCAGTGGGAAGTGGTGGTGGGCAGGCAGAGGCAGAGAGCAGGCTATTCTTTCCTTCTGCCCTCTCCCGAGTCCCTGTGCCATCGTCCCCAGGTCATGGGTAGAGCACCCTGGCTGGACAGTTGTAGGTGGCACTGGTGGTGTTTGCAGGGTCTCACTGGAAGTGCTACCACGGTGCTCCTGAGAAGCAAGGATGATGAAACTTCACTCCTGAACTACGGACATGTTGTCAGGAGGGCCCAGTCCTTGGAAAATTACATCATGCTGGGAAAGGCAGAGGGTCAGAGAAAGAGGGGAGGACCCTCACCAAGATGGACTAACACACTGCAATCCCAAAGCTGCGTGGCTGGAATCCACCAGATGGTCTGCTGGAGAAGGAGGGGCAATCTCCTCCTGTGCCAGCCGAATCCAACTCAATAGTACACAACCAAAAAAAAAAAAAAAAAAAAAAAAAAAAAAAAAAGCTGGGGGGAGCTCTGGTGGCCTAGTGGCAAGAAGCTGCAACTACAATCCCAGAGGTGCATGGTTCGAATCCACCAGATGCTCTGCCGGGTAAGGAGGGGCAATCTCCTCCTGTACCAGTCAGATCTGATTTGACGGTACACGCACACAAAAATAATAAAATAAAATAAAAAAAAAAAGCTGGGATTGACAGAGTGACTGTAAAAATGGGCTCGAGTGTATCAGAGATGAGGATGGCACATGACAGGGCAGGGTTCAGATCTGCTGTATTCATAGGGTCATGATGAGTCATGGTTGACTTGAAGGCCCCTAACGTTAGGGTTAGGGTTAGGGTTAGGTTTAGGGTATTGTTAGGGTTAGAGTTATTGTTAGGGTTAGGGTTAGGGTTAGCGTTAGCTCGAGCATGAGAGATTGTGAGGATGGTGCAAGACAGGGCAGGGTTCAGATCTGATGTTCACAGGGTCACTGAGTCGTAGTCAACCAGATGGCACATAAATACAATCACCACCAAAAAAGGTGCTGGGAGCTCATGGACACCTGATGCCCTCATGAGTTTCAGAGTAGATGTGTGAACCCTGGTGGTGGTGTGGACACTGATGGCACCTTTACTTCCTTCTTCCTGAAGCCCTGTGGTTCTCTGCACCAGGTTCCGCTTCCCTTCTCCAGGAGCTCAGAGCCCTGCAGGCCCAAGGGCAACAGTGGGGTATACACAGAAGAGAGGGCGTACCACCCCAGGGATGCTGGGCCTGGGGCAGCCCACTCTCATCCTCCACCAGACCAGTTCCTTGCTCGCTGCCAGCCTCCCCTCAGCCACCTGAGTATCCAGATTCAGGGGCAAGGCTGACTAACTGCCATGACCTGCTCTGCTCACCCGGATTAACTCCTACACATTTGGGAGCCCCGTACTTTTAAAATATGATTAGGTGCCTTTGCGTCTGCTCCAGCATAGAGTGACCCCACGAATGACAGAACTCCTGCCTGGTCCTGGTCCTGAGCCGCCCTCAGTGTCCTCTCTGTGTCCAAGGCCCCTGCAGCTGCTGTGTCAATCCACCTCACTGGGGGTCATCTTCTTTCTCTGACTTGCTTTTGTCAAATGTGATGTCCTTCTCCATGGACAGTCCTTCCAGATAGTCTGACCCTTCTGATAACATGTTCACAGTATGGGAAGTTAAGTTTTCCTACCCTTGTTGACCTACTGGTAAGAAGCTGCGCTGCAATCTCTAAGGGACGTGGTTCGAATCCACTAGCTTCTTCCACAGGAGGATGAGCAATCTCCTCGCCTGTGATTTACGGACTCTGAAAACCCACTAAAAGGGTCAGCTGTGGGTCGGCTCCAACTTGATGGTGCACAACCACCACCCTTGTTTCTAAGGTGCATTGTGGGTATACTTCTTCCAAAACAGATTTATCTGTTCTTCCAGCAGTCCATGATACCGTGATATCAAGGACTGCCAGTACTCTTCCTCCACACCATGATTCAAGTGCGTCAGTTCATTTTTTGGTCTCTGCTGTTCATTGTCCAGCTTTCATATTCAGATGAGGCAACTTGACGTACCATGGCTTGGAAAGGGTATACTATCATTCTCAAAAAAATGGCATCTTTCCCTTTAGTTACTTTAAAGAGGTCCTGTGCATCAGATTTACCAGAGGTAGTAGACCATCTGATTTCTACATTGTGGCTTCGAAGGGCACTGGTGGATCCAAGTAAAATGAAAACCCTGACAACTTCAACCTTTTCTCCATTTACTGTTGAATTGTTTATTGGACTAGTTAGGAAGGTTTCTATTTTATGTGGAGCTATAATCCATGTAAAAGGTGGTATGTAGTCTTTGATTTCATCAGTAAGCACTTCAAGTCCTCTTCACTTTCAGCAACCAAGACTGTGTCATTTGTCTCCTGCCGGTTGTTGATGAGTCTTCCTCCAATCGTGATGACATGCCTGTCTGCATATAGTACTGGTCCTTGATTATTTTCTGTTAATATGCTATGGCATTAAGAGGGCATGCTGTGTCCCCATGCTGAGAAGCGTGGTCTTCATCTGTAGTGGCCAGTGAGTGACGTTCAGCAGTTCCAGAAGGGCTGGGTCACAGATGTCCACTGACTATTTACCTGCCCCACTGCTACCTCCTGGAGGGCAGTTGGGGAACACCTCCTTCTCACTGCCTCCCTCTCAATATCTCTCTCAATGTCACAAGGCTTATGAACATTGCTGTTGTTATGTGCTGTCAAGTTGAGTACAACTCACAGCGACCATATGAATCATAATGACTCTATGAACTACAAATCCAAACCCTGCTCTATTCTGTGCCATCCTCACCATCTCTGACACAACTGAGCCTACTGGTGCAATCACTGTGTCAATCCATCTCACTGAGGGTCTTCTTACCCTTTCTCAAAAATGTATCTGTTCTTTTGGCAGGTCATGGGAAATTCCGAACTCTTTTCTAACACCACAGTTCAAATGCATCAATTCTTCTTCTGTCTTCTTTATTTAACACCACCCAGCTCTCAGATACACAGCAGGTGACTGAAAAGACCATGGCCTGAATCAGGCACACCTTAGTCTTCAAACTGACATCATTCGTACTTTGAAGAGGTCTGTGATGGCAGTCTTCCATTGAAATATGTCTGCTGAACTCCTGGCTGCTGGTACCAAGGGTTCTGATTGTGGATCCAAGTAATACAAAATCACTGACAATTTCAACCTTTTTTCCATCTATCATGATGTGGCTTATCAGGCCAATAATAAGGATTTTTGTCTTGATGTTGAGATGCAATCCATACTGAAGGCTGTAGTCCTGAATGTCTGCTTCAAGTCCTCTACAATTTCAGCAAGCAAGGTTGATTCATGTGTGCAACACAGGTTGTTTATGAGTCACCCTTCAATCTTGATGCCATATTCTTTTTCATAGGGTCCAGCTTCTCAAATAATTTGCTCAGCACATAAACCAAATAGGTACAGAGAAAGGATACAGTCCTGACATACACCTTTCCTGATTTTAAACTGTGCAGTGTTCCCTTGTTCTGTTCACACAACAGCCTCCTGGTCTCAGTATAGGTATTGTCTATGCAGCACTGAATGTTCTGGGATTCCCATTCTTCTCAATGTTAGCCATAGTTGGTTATGATTCACACTGTCAAATGCCTTTGTATAGTCAATAAAACACAGACTTACAGTCTTCTGGTATTTAGTTTCAGCCAGAATCCATCTAACTGCAGCAGTGATATCCCTGGTGCCATGCCTCTTCTAAATCCTGCCAGAATTTTTGGAAGTTCTCTGTCAAAGTACTGTTTTCGGATAATCTTCAACAATATTTTGCTTGCATGTGATATTAAGGATACTGTTAAATAAAATCCATCTTTCTTGGGAGGGGCAACAAATATGAATCTCTTCCAGTTAGTTGAACAGGTTGCTGTCCTCCAAATATCTGAGTTCAGGCTGGTGAGCATGTCCAGGGCCACCAGGGCCTTAACTGGAAGGCCTCCAGGGCCAGTTTCAGAGTCTCTTCTGATGTCTGTTTTGGTTTTTTCTTTCTCCTCTGTCTTTGCAATCACCTTTTGCTCTCTTCGTGGATGACAGCCTTGGTGTTACTCAGAACTCATCTGGTCTTCAGGATTAGAATTTAATGTGTCAACAGAACACTGTGTGTTCAAAATCAGGAAAGGTTTGTATCCCTTCTCCATCCCAATTCAGTCTGTATGCTGAGCAACTCATTCAAGAAGCTGGACTCTATGAAGAAGAATGTGGTACCAGGATTGGACAAAAACTCATCAACAACTTGCATCATGCAGATGACACAACCTCAATGCAAACAACTCCTCAGCAGAGGAGGGTAGGTTAACAATTGAGACGGGCTGCCGAGCAGGCTTCTCTCTCAGGAATGAAAAGGCAGCCACACCAGCCTTATTATTGTTATTACGATTCTTAATTTTCAGTTCCTTATTTCCCAAACTGGGCCCTGCCCATATAATACTTCCCAAATATACTAAGAGAAGATGACATATGAGTAACACAAAGAATGCCTTTCTCACCAGTGAGAAATGTGGCGGTGGCCCACTGTCCAGTCCATCCCAGTGGTCACGTGAAGGGAGGGTATCCTCCCTTCCTGCCTCACCTCATCATCCACCCATGTTTGTCAGCTCAACTCAGCTGAGCTGGAACCTATTCATAGCTGACCCCCCAGTCGGGTTTCAGAGGCTGTGAACTGCTTGGTAGGAGACTGCCCATCTTTCTCCCTCAGAGTCACAGTGGCCATCTTTGGGTTAACAACACAACTCCCCACACACTACACGACCAGGGCTCCCTTCTGACACCCAAAGCCCACAAGCTGTCGTCACGTCATTTCCCACTCACGGTGACTGCTGTAAGTAAGCGTTCCCCATGCGCTCCATGAAGCCAGTGGCCAGGACTTCCCAGGGTGCTCCTGACAGAACTCAACCTGTGTCTTTGGTTGGGAGGTAAGCAATTCACTGCTTGCACCCACCCCGGGACTACCCTTCCAGACAGAGGGTGCAAATCCACAAAGTAAGCTAGTGGCAAACATTCCTCCAATTTCCCCACAAATTTACATTCTCCCTCAGAAGTAGGGAGTACTCTGAGGGTTCAAACGTCTCTAGGAGCCATCGTGGTATGAGCTGGGGCTCTGGGGGGTCCTGCCATTGAAACAACAAGTGTAGGTGCTTCCTCAAGTGGCAGGATGAGCAGCTAGAGAAGTTCCCCAAGAGAACTTCCCAGGGGGTAAAGCCTGGGAAGGCCCTGCGTAACTCTGGACAGGCTCTGCAGACACCAAACAACGTGAGGGCCAGCCTACGTGACGCAAAACCAAGAGAGAACTGAGAGTGTCCTGTCCCTCCAATCTCTGAGAGGTTGTCCTCATGGCAACAAGGGCCATTCTTGCTCTCCATGGCCCACAGGCTGCAACTGAAGTTGTCCATCTGCTATGAATTGTGTCTCTGGAGAATATGCTGACCCCAACCCTATGAACACAATCCCACTGGGGACTAGAGTTTTATGTCACATTAATGAAGTCATGTCAACAGAACATGTGTCTTAAACCTAATCCCTCCTGAGTTAGGATGAGCAGTGTGGACATGGGGACAGCATGTGAAGGTTAAGCCCAAGTGTGAACTTGCCAGTCACCCCTTGATCACGCACCTGATAAAACACAATCATCTATCTTCATGATGAGATCTGCTATGATCAGCCAGTGAGTTGACAAGGAGTTTCCCGGGGGGTGTGGCCTGCATCAAACACGAACATTCTGGCAAAGTTCTGCTTTTTGCTCCATCTGGATCTTGGAGGTGGCCCATCACCATGGCAGATATGGTTCTTTGGACCTGAGTCAGCAGCCTGACATACCGCCTGCCCTCCTTAAATCTGTTGGTCTAAGGATCCAGTCGCCTGCCTTCTGACCTGCTGGTTGTGGACTGCTTAGCTCCTGCGGTTGTGTGAGCCAGGAGGAGCCTGTAGCCTAATGTCTGACCCAATGTCAGCCTCAACTAAATTATTTCTTTCAGAAAATCAATATATCCCCCATATAGAAAACATATACATATGCAATGCATGGATGTATGTATAGACATATGTATGTATGTATGTACAAATGTTTGCCATCGAGTCAGAAATGACCCATGGCTGACCCTCTGGCAGGTTTTCAGAGGCAGTAATATGAATGTGAGGAGACTGCCCACACTTCTCCCATACAGCAGCTGGTGGATTCGAACAGTGTGCCTTTGGGACTGTAGCACAGGTTCTTACCACTAGGCCACCAGAGCTCACCTATGCAATCCCCCCGCCATGTGTGTGGGTGGGGGAATATAGATATATAGATATAGATATATGAGATATGTGTCTTTGGTAAGATCTACATCTATATAGAGAGGAAAATATCAAAATATAGATAGATACATAGAGACAGAAGGACAGGCAAGCTTCCCCGGGTCTGCTCCGGAGGTCCACAGCAAAGCCACTCCATAGAGCTGCACATACAGGTTCGAGTGTGGTCACGGAGCTGGTATGTTCATGAACGAAGCCTGACCTTACACTTTACAGACTGTGCACCTGACACACAGGGTCAGCCATGGACAAGAAGGCGACAGGGGCTGTTGGTGAGGGGTCCTGAGTTTCTGTAGGGTTGATGATAAACTTCTGGAAATGAACAGTGATGACTGCAGCCCAGTGCAGTGAACAGAGTTAATGCTGCTGGACTGGGGCGTTGCGGTGGCGCAACCCATAGGCGAAATCTCTCTGATAATTCAAATCCACCTGCTCCTCCTCCATAAGGGAGAGCAATGGGCCATCTCCTCCCATGCACTTTACAGCCTCTGAAAAACCCCTGGAAGGACAGCTATGACTTGCTCCCAACTCAACAGCAATGAGAAACTGAATCTGTACACATAGAAATAGTTAAGATGGCAAACTTCCTGTTACTTATTTACCACAATAAAATTAAGGAAGAGGAGTAGAGAGAGGGAGGGCGAAATAGGAGCAGAAGGTGGCAGGTACTTGGAGAACAAGCTGATAATGTCACTTCAGTTTAACACAGTCAGGTGGCCTGTGCCAGCATGGTATTTCTGTGTGACAGGTGACACAGGACTCACAGCCCCCTCATGTACTTATGTTAGCTCTTCCTTTAAAGGCTGGATCACTCTTGTCTTTTGACCCAGGCGCCTTGGGGCCCAGCACACACAGACATCCAATGTCTCTCCCCCAAGCATCCCTGGACACTATAAACGCTTGGCCTAGTCCAGACCTTTGGAGAGGAACAGCATGCCAGCCAGTTCCATGAGCAGAATGAAGGTGGAAGAAGCTGGTGACATTTACCCCAGGTGACACGCAAGGGCAGCAGAGAACACCTGTCTTCCTGCAGGAGTTGCTGCTGTTGTTAGGGGCCATCAAGTTGATGACGACTCACAGCGACCCCATGAACAACAGAACCCTGTCCTGTCCTGTGCCATCCTCATCATCTATGATACACTGGAGCCCACTGCTGCAGTCAGTGTCAATTCATCTTGTTGAGGGTCTTCCTCTCTTTTACTGTTCCTCCACCTTTCCAAGTATGACGTCCCTTTCTAAGGAAAAGCTGCTTCTAACGACATCCCCAAAGCATGTGAGACATAGTTTCACCATCCTTGACTCCAAGGAGCACTCAGATTGTTATTTTTTCCAAGACATATCTCTTCTTGTGGCAGCCCGTGGGAGGATATTCAGTACTATTTTCAACATCTGAACTCAAAGGCATCAATTCAACTGTCATCCTTATTCACTGTCTAGCTCTCAGATGCATAACAAGTGCCTGGAAAAACCTTGGCTTGAATCAGGTGCACCTGAGTCTTTAAACAAACATCAGTTCAACCACAACTCACAGTAACCTTACGAACAAGAGATGGGCACTTCCCCCTATTCTGCACCACCCTCACTGTCACCATCTCTGCTGCAGGACTGGGTCTTCCTGTCTTTCTCTGATCCCGAATCCCCAGCCTCCAAACCTCAGGCACAACTACCCCTAGTTGTCAGTGGAGGCCTGTGTGCTGCCTGACATCAAGTAATTTTGGGGGAGGTCGGAGTAATATGAACCACAGGAGTCCCAAGGATGTAAATCTTTATGGAAATTGATTACTTCATTTTTTTTTCCCTTGAAGCAGCTGCTGATGCACTTGAACCCCGGTTTGTAGCCGAATGCATTTAACACCTATGCCACCAAGGCTCCTTCTGGCTACCACGGGGGTTGGCCAACTACAGCCTACAGACTAACTGGGTGTGTGCTGATAGGTAAAAACACATGTTCACACCTCATCATGCTTAGTAAGGTAGAGAGATGGCAAAGGAGAGGAAGACCCTCACCGGGTGGATGGAAACAGTGACAGCAGCAATGAGCTCAAGCATGTCAGCGATGATGAGGATAGCACAGGATAGAACAGAGTTCAGATCTGTTGTTCACAGGGTTGCGATGAGTCATACTTGACTTGTTGGCACCTAACAACAAAGCGTATTTACAGAAAACAGCACATACCAGGCCTTGCAAACGGCTTAAAAAGGACCTAAAATATTTACACCTGTGGACAATCTCCAACTCCTCCCACCTCACTAGCAAGTATGTGAAATCAACCAACTCAATGCATAAAGAAACTCGGATTTATCCTCCTCGGTTAGCAAGACTCTGAACTTCAGCCACAGGACAAAGAAGTAGTAAAATATTTACAAAGTTTTAAGGACTTCGGTGATTGTCATAGTCCCAGGCATTGGGTCCCTGAGGCCATTTCTGCCCCCTGAGGAGACTCGCCAGAGAGTTCTAGGGAGTTGAGCTGCCAACCTAAATGTGCGTGGTTCGAATCCACCAGCTGTTCTGATGGAGAGGAGCAATCTCCTTCTGTACAATTTACAGCCTCTGAAAACCCCCTGGAGGGTCAGCTATGAGTCAGTTCTGACTGGGTAGTAATGAGTTTAGCTAAGGAGACTGACCAGCTGAGAAGTCAGCACGTGGACTGCCTTACTGAGGAGGAAGAGGCTGGCGCCTCGGGAGTGGAAATGCGAGCTGAACAGGAACTGGGTTATGAAAGCGGCTCCTGGGGCCACATGACTGTGCTGTGATCACAGCCTCATAAACAGCCCACAACTTTGTTAATGGCCAGCCTCCCCTCCCTCCCTTGTGTTCACCTCCTCACTGCTTAGTCAGCTGGGGACAAAAGCCCGGGGCTGAGGATAGGGCCAATGGCAGGGTCCTGCTGGGAGAGGCAGCTCCCCCACACAGCAGCTGCTGCCTGGGGCGCTCTCCTATAGAGCCACCAAGTCAATTCAACCAAACCAGGCGAGGGCAGGACCAGCCTATCTCCCAATCCCCTCTCTGACTCATATAAAGACAAATGAAGGCATAACAAAACCCTAGCAGGGCATCAGGGCCACCAAAGATGGTGGTGGTTGTGGATAAGTGAAACGAAGTCAACTACCACTCATTAGTGACACTAGATAGATCTGAACCCTGTTCAAGTCCTGCCCCATCCTCACCATGCCCGGCATGTGCACTGCTGCAGTGACTGTGTCAGTCCTTCTTGTTGAGGGTCTTTGTCTCCTGTGACCTGCTCCACCTTTCCCGGCATGACATCTTAAGACAACATGCTCAAGGAACATGGGATGAAGTGCAAACCATCTCTACCTGTAAGCAGCACCCTGGCTGCATGTCCTCTGATATAAAGGGAGAAAAATGTGGAACAGAATCTAAAATTCCTGTGCAGTACTAAGAAGCAATAATTTTGAAAAATACTACATAACTTGTGAGAGATTGGCAAGCATTATGCTGAGTGAACTAACCCTGTCTCATAAGGACAAATACTGCATAAGACTCTTCTTGTGAAAAAAGAAAAAAGGATGACTAGGAAAACATGTATGAGGACCCAATGAAGGAAGGGGTGGGAGCAGAGGTGAAGATGAGTAGGGGCAAAACCACAGGGTTGCACAATTTGGTGGGGGGAGTGTGGGGGTGAAGGAAATGGGAAGGATCTGGTAGGGACCTGAAAAGACAGAGCAATGATGGGCATGGTCAAATGGTGATAATGCATGGGGATAATTGTAAGAAACACAACGTCAATGAAGAATAGTGTGAAACACAATGTATACAAACTTTATAAGCCAACTAAAATAAAATAATAAAGAACAAACTCTTCAAGTGCAGCTGGATTGCTCATTAGATGCTAGGATGAAAATAAATAAAAGCACCACCCAGACCTACAGGCCTGGTTGAGGATGAAGGAGGAATTCTTGGCTGAGATAATCGCTCTTCAAACCCTCAGGCAAGAGTAGCATGAGGTCACCTCACAACTCAATAGCAAAAAGGCTCCAAATGAATGAAATCACCCATAAAGGCTTAGCTCCTTCTGAAGAACTCAACCACCTGAGACCAAATGGTCTTAAAAACAAAGATGAAAACATAAGGTGGCAGGGAAGCTAGATCAACAGGAGAAAACCCACGAGAACAGCGAAAATATGCACACACAATGAAGGATACAACCAGTGTCACTGAGCAATTACTGTAGAAACTGCTGAATGGCAATCTAACACCTGTGCAAACCTTTGTGACACAGTATCATTTTAAATGGAACCACCCCGGGGGCTGTGGCGTGTGGAGGCAGCTGCTGACAGGATGGAGCAAGCATGTCTGGATGCGCTGGTGGCACAGGCCTTTCCCAGAGCTGAGCCCAGCCTCTGCAGCTGCTCTTCAAGCTTCTGAGGTTGGGGTGAGGAGTTCGGAGCCCCTGCATGGTGTGAACATTAGCCAAAAGGCACCAGTTCTCCCAGAAGAGAAGGATGACTCCCTACCTTTGGAAAGTGTAGTTCTGAAGCCTCGTGGGCTCAGTCCTAACGTATTACACATGATTCAGAACTGACCACAGAGAAGTCTGCCTGTCCCCAGGGTCTGAAGTGCAGAGGCAACCACCTCACGCAGAGAGGTGATACAGTGCTTCACGTGGGCATCTCCAGAATCTGGACTGCAGATAAGAAGCGTAGGCACAGGCTGGTGTGGATGGTGGGCTGATCTTGATAAGGGGTCTAACTCTAGGATCCTGTATGTATGCACATGCACACACGCACACACAAGTGCACACACACAGGTATATCTACACATGAGTACGCATGGGCATGTCCACAGACAGGTATGCATACACAAGTACATCCAAACACAAGTGCACACACACAAGTACGTACAAACACAGATTGGAATGCACACACAGGCACATCCACATGGATATGTGTGTACATGTCACACAGGTACATCCACGCACAGGTGTGTCCACACACAGGTGCACATGCTGGGCCCACTCGATGAACACACAGGCCCAGGCCACAGCCTGGGAGGCCCTGGTGTGGTGCCAGGCTGAGGTGGAGCTTTCTCCGTGCCCCCTGTGGAACCCCAGCTCTGAAATAAAGCACGTGGGGGTGGCAAAGGCCTACCATGTCTGTTCTTGAACTCCTCACTACTTCTTCAAGGAGTCAGGCAGCCTCATTTCCCCCACAGGACACCACCTCCTGTACTAGGGCCTGGCACACTGCAGTGGCTGCATGAACAGAGGCCACTTCTCCCCTCTCTGGGGGTGCGGGGGTGGGAAGTAGGAGATGCCTGGTTCTGTTTGCACTTCCTCATTATCTGTGGCCATGAATCTCAAGTCAGGGTGAGGGCAGCACACACAGGATCTACCAAGACACGTCCCCTGCACCCGACCACATAGCCAAAGCACCCAGGCAATTCACCAGGCTGCAATCTCTTGGACCATTAAAACAAAAACAAACAAACAAAACCAAAAATCTCCCCTCCAAAAAAATTCCTGGCCCAGAAGGCGTCACGGGTGAATTCTACCAAAGAGAGATAAACTATGGCAAATTTTACTTAAATTATTTCATAAAAAAGAAAAAGAAGGAACACCCCCAGGATCATTCTATGCTACAAGCATAACCCTACTATCAAAATCAGGCAAAGATATTATAAAAAAAGAAACCTATAGCCCAATCTCTCTCATGAACTTAGATACAAAAACCCTTAATAAAATCTTGGCCAGTATAATTCAACAGTATATTAAAAAAATAATTCATCATGACCAGGGGGGGAGTCATAATAAGTATGGAAGGATGGTTCAACATAAGAAAAACAACGTAATTCACCACATTAACAAAGTAAATAATAAGAACTACATAATCCTAGAAATTGATGCAGAAAAGCCCTATGACAAAAATCCAATGCCTCTTCCTGATTAAAACACTCAGCAAAATAAGAATGTAGGCATATGTGCAAAACCAAGAGTCAATGTCATTCTTGATGGATAAAGTCTAACAGCATTCCCTGTGAACAGGGACGAGGCAAGGATGCCCACCAATACCACTCCTATTCAACACTGTACTGGGAGTACTTGCTAGGGCAGTGCAACAAGAGAAGGAAATAAGAGGCATCCAAATTGGCAGAGGTGATGAAACTGAAACTATAGTCTGGTGTCAGCTTGAGGCTTGGCTACAGCAGCCTCCGGAGCGATGGTGCATAAAGTGGGGAGGAAGGGCAGCCACAAAGGCCGGACACTGCAGTCCATGTGCCCAGAGGAGATCATCGCCCAGCTCCAGGCTGAGAAGCAGAAGGCCAGGGAAGAAGAGAGACAAAAAGAGGGCAGAGACGGGGCTGCAGGTGACCCCAAAAAGGAGAAGAAATCCCTAGACTCAGACGAGAGTGAGGAGGAGGAGGATGGCTACCAGCAAAAGCACAATGGTGCAGAAGAGCTCATCAATATTGAGAGCCCCAAGTACAGACAACCAAGAAGGTCACACAGCTGGATGTGCACGGGCCGAAGGAGCTCTCGAGGAGCGGATGAGTGGAAATCCAGACGCAGAAAGCCACGAAGAGCTACACGAAGATGCATATAGCTGGGAAGAAGACACAGGCCAGGGCCGACCTGGCCCGGCTGGCGATCATCCAGAAACAGCAGCAAAAAGCTGTTAGGAAGAAAGAAGAGGAGTGAAACGCAAAAGACAATGTGACTTTGTCAGGAAAACAAATGCAGTCGCTGTCCCTGAACCAGTAACAGTGACGGGAAAGGAGATACCAGGCCCGGGCCATGATGTCAGGACCTCTGCTTGTGGCCCACACTGTGCGCTGGCACCGAGAGGCCAGGACCTCCATGTGTGACCTGCCCTGTGCCCTGATGCAGTGACATCCGCGTGCAGCTCACCCTGTGCCCTGATGCTGCAATGTCAGGGCCTCCGCATGCAGCCCGCCCTGTGCCCTGGAGTCACAATGCCAGGGCCTCCGCATGCAGCCCGGCCCTGTGCCCTGATGCTGCAATGTCAGGGCCTCCGCATGCAGCCCGCCCTGTGCCCTGGAGTCGCAATGCCAGGGCCTCCGCATGCAGCCCGCCCTGTGCCCTGGAGTCACGATGCCAGGGCCTCCGCATGCAGCCCGGCCCTGTGCCCTGATGCTGCAATGTCAGGGCCTCCGCATGAAGCCCACCCTGTGCCCTGGAGTCACGATGCCAGGGCCTCCGCATGCAGCCTGCCCTGTACCATGCAGCTACTACAGCAGCCCCTCACAGCTAGGAAGCCCCCTATGGCCTTTGGCAGCCTTTTCACCTTGACAAAGAAATCATTTTGGGGGATGGTGGGTGGGTCTGGGGGAGGGAGCAGCTGCCATCTTTCAGACAGAAAGATGCAGGAAAGCATTTTGTAGGTAACCATTTGGATGTTTTTGCTGGTTTGGGCATTGAGAGCCTTCGGGCTCCAGGGCTGAGAGGAGTTTCCGGCTGTCTAGTACATCACACGGCAGTGGCAGCTGTGCAGGCCAGGGGTGGCTGCTCACCAGTTTGTGACATCCCGCCCCAGTTTGTGCTGCCTGGGTACTCGCTCATGAGAGGGGCAGTGTCCTGGGTCCCCGCTCTTCCCTGGCTGAGTGAGGCATCTCTACCCTTCCTTGCTCTGCACCCACTCACTTGGCCAGGGCCCATTTTTAACGCCACCCATTGATCCTTTCAAGAAACCTCTGTTTACCATGCAGCATCCAGGCAAATATGCTCTAAGAACGAAACTTGTGCATTTGGCAGGAAAAAACTTGACATTATCTTAAAAAACAAATAAGCAAACAACCCACAAAAACCTGAAGCTATATGCAGGTGATATGATAATGTACATAGACAACTCCAAAGACTCAAGAGAAAAATCTATTAGATCTAGTATATCAGGAAAGTAGCACGATACAAGATCAACATACAAAAATCAGTGGGCTTTCTCTACAGCCACAAAGAAAATAGGGAAAAGGAAACTAAGCAGTAATCATTTACAACAACCAACCACAACATGAAATATTTGGAAATAAACCTAACGAGAGACACAAAAGACCTTTATAAAGAAAACTACAAATCACTACCACAAAGAACAATAAGAGACCTAAATAAATGGAAAAATATTCCCTGATCATTGAAAAGAGGACTGAGTATTGTGAAAATGACAATCCTACCAATGGCAATCAACATGTTCAATGCAATCCCAATGCAGATATCAAACTCATTTTTCAAAGAGATAGAAAAAGAAACTTGAACGTTTATTTGAAGAAAGAGACACAGAATAAGCAAAGCTCTCCTGAAAAATAAAAATTAAGTGGGAGGCAAAGCACTCCATGATCCTAAAACCTACTATCATATGTTGTTGTTGTTGTTAGATGCCATCAAGCTAAGTACGACCCATAATGACACTATGAACAACAGATCTGAACCCTGTTCTATCCTGTGCCATCCTCACACTTCCTGACACAACAGAGCCCATTGCAGCAGTCACTGTGTCAATCCACTTGGTTGAGGGTCTTCTTCTTCTTCTTCACTGACCCTCTACCTTTCCAAGCATCATGTCCTTCTCTAAGAATAGCCCCTTCAAGCAACATGCCCTAAGTATGTAAGGTGAAGTCTCATCATCTTGGCCTCCAATGAGCACTCTGGCTCCACCGTCGTCTTTTGGCAGTCCATGGGATGTTCCACACTCCAACACCACAGCTCAAAGGCATTAATTCTTCTTCTGTCATCCTTAGTCATTGTCCAGCTCTCAGATGTATGGCAAGTGATTAGAAAGACCTTGCCCTAATTGAGATGCACCTTAGTCCTTGAACTAACATCCTTATTCCTCAATAATTGCAAACTTTCCCAGTGTAATACGTCTCCTGATTTCCTGATTGCTGGTACCAAGGATGTTAATTGTTGATCCAAGTAAGATGAAGTTAGGTGTGTTTTTTTTTTCTCTTTTTTTATTTTATAAATTTTAATGAAAGTTCACAGAGACTTTAGATTTCTATTCATTCATTGTTGCGCATTTCTCCCTGTTCAACCTCCCCCTCCCCAGTTTGCTCTTCTCCTTGAAAAGTAAAATTCTTTCATTGTTACAGAATCTCTCCCAAGTCCACTCCACTACGCAGCCTTCGTTTTGAAAAGTAAAAGAAAAATTCTTTCATTGTTATATAATCCCTCCCCTGAAGTCCACTTCACCATGCAGGCTTTGTTCTGGACTCCTGCCATGACAATAAATAATAACTGATTATATATCTCTTTATTTTTTTCTTTTCCTTCTTTTTTATTAAATTTAAATTTATTATTAATTTCAGTAAAAATTTACAGAGACTTTGGATTTCCATTCATTCATTACTGCACTTTTCTCCCCTACCAACCCCCCCCCAGTATACTACACTCTTGGAAAAGTAAAAGAAATATTCTTCCATTGTTTTACAAACCCTCCCCTAGGTCCACTCTACCATGAAGCCTTTGCTCTATACTCCTGTCATGACAATAATACCTAATCACATATCCCTTTTAAACAGTTTTCTCCCTCATCTGTTTCAATGCAGTATACACTACTGAACTCATCTTTCTCAGTCTCTCCCCAACCCCAAGGTCAGTCTTGTTTTACAACATTGGTGCCGTGCAGTATTTGTCCTTTTGTGACTGAGATATTTCACTCAGCATAATATCCTCCAGAGTCACCCATTTTGAATAATATTGCATGAGTTCCTTGTTTTTCAATGCAGCATAGTATTCCATTGTGTGAATATACCACAGCTTCTCTATGCATTCAATTGTGCATGGGCACTTAGGTTGTTTCCAACTCCTTGCTATTGTGAACAAAGCCGCAATAAACATGGGTGTCAATTATGGTCTCTTTGGTGTATATTCCCAGTAGTGGAATTGCTGGGTCAAATGGTATTTCTATCTGCAACTTTTTGAGAAAGCGCCATACTGCCTTCCACAGGGGTTGCACCATTTTACACTCCCACAAACAGTGAATAAGGGTTCCAGTTTCTCCGCAACCTCGCCAGCATTTGTTGCTTGCTGTTCTGTTAAATTTTGCTATTTTGACTGGGGTGAGATGATATCTCATAGTTGTTTTAATTTGCATCTCTCTTAGAGCTAGGGATTTTGAACATTTCTTCATGGGCTTGTTAGCCATCTGAATGTCTTCTTTGGTGAAATGTCTGTTCATATCCTGTGCACATTTTTCTACTGAATTATTTACCTTTATCTTGTTGTGGTGCTCAAGTATTTTATAAATTCTGGATATAAGTCCCTTATCTGTCATTACCAAATACTTTTTCCCAGTCAGCGGCTTCCCTTTTTACCCTGTTGGAGAAGTTTTTGAATGTGCATATATTTCTTTTAAACAGTTCTCTCCCTCATCTGTTTTAATGCAGTATACATAATTTATCCCATCTTTCTCAGTCTCCCCCAACCCCGATATCAGTCCCATTTTACAACAGTGGCACTATGCAGTATTTGTACTTTTGTAACTGAGATATTTCACTCAGCATAACATCCTCCAGGGTCACCCATTTTGTATAATATTTCATGAACTCCTTGTTTTTCAATGCAGCATAGTATTCCATTGTGTGAATGAATAAACCACAGGTTCTCTATACATTCGTTTGTTGATGGGCACTTAGGTTGTTTCGAAGACTTTGCTATTGTGAATAAAGCCTTGATAAACACGGGTGTGCATGTGCTTGGTGGCAGTTATGGTTTCTTTGGGGTATATTCCCTGTAGTGGAATTGCTAGGTCAAACTGTATTTCTACTTGCAACTTTTTGAGAAAGTGACATTCTGCCTTCCATAGTGGTTGCACCATTTTTACACTCCCACCGACAGTGAATAAGGGTTCGTTTCTCCACAACCTTGCCAGCATTTGCTGTTTGCTGTTCTGCTAAATTCTGCTATTAAGATGAAGTTTTGACAGTTTCAATCTTTTCTCCATGAATCATGAGGTTGCCTATCAGTCCAGTGTTAAGAATCTTTGTTTTCTTGGCATTGAGATGTAATCCATATTGAAGGCTGTATTCTTTGATCTTCTGCAACAAGAGCTTCAAGTCCTCCTCACTTTCAGCAAGCAATATTATCGCATCTGCACAACACAGGCTATTGATGAGTCAGTCTCCCTCTGATTCTAATGCCACACTCCTCTTCATGGAGTCCAGCTTCTTGAATAATTTTCTCAGCATACAAATTGAATAGTGAGTTATTTGCCCATTTTGATTTAATTAACAATCAGGTGTGGGCTGTTTGCTCATTTTGATTAATTAACAATCAGTTGTAAGCTGGAAGCCTCTTGATTAAACCGATTAGGACCTGGTGGGCGGGACTTTGTGCTTCAAAGTTGGTTGGGGCCTGCCTGAGAGCCTCTCCTCACACCCTACACAAAAACAGACTCAAGGTGGATGAGAAACCTGGGTGTAAAGCTTAAAATCATAAAGATCATAAGAGACAAAATGAAACGAAACTTAGAAGCTCTACCTATGGCACAAATAGGCTTGTAAATACAGCCAGAAATGCACAACCAGGAGAGGATAAGACTGACAAATGAGACTTTCTAAAAATGAAGTCCCTGTGTGCATCAAAAACTTTTTCCAAAAGGGCAAAAAGACCACCTCTTGACTAGGAAAAAAAGGCATCTCAGACAAGGATCTCATAACGAAAACTTATAGAATCCCATAGGGACTTCACAAGAAAGGTTAATAACCTGGTAACAGAAGGAGCAAAAGACATGGAAAGGTTTTTAACAAAGGCAGACATTAGGATGGCCTACAGATACAAGAAGAAATGCTCAAAACCACTGTCAAGCAGAAGTGCAAATCAAAACAAGGAGATAACATCTCACCCCAGAGCAGTAGCAAAATTTAACAGGACAGCAATCAATAAATGTTGGAGAGGATGTGGAGAGATTAGAACTCTCATGCTCTGTTGGTGGGACTGTAAGATGGAAAAAGGCTGTTTGGTGTTTCCTCCAAAAGATGAACATAGAAATCTTATACAACCCAGCTATTCCAGTACCAGGAATAGAACTGAGACACAAATGGACATTTGTACACCGATGTTCACAGCGGCATTATTCACAATAGCAAGAAAAAGGAAACAGCTGAAATGCCTATTAATAAATGAATGGAGCGGGAAACTGTGGCACCTTCATATGATGGAATACTACGCAACACTAAGGAACAATGATGTCATAAAATGCTGCATAACAGGCGAGGAGCTGAGTGACCTAACTCAGTCTCATAAGAATAAATACCACAAAAGACCATTACTGTAAAAACAGCAGGGTAATTAGTAAGATGTGTATAAATGTCCAAAAGGGGAAGGAAAAAAAGCAGAAGAGGGTGGAAAAAGGGGAAGGGTGGAAATTACCAGGACAACAGAGTTTAGTGGGAGGGGGGAAGAGGAGGAGGGATAGAAAAGATGCAATGGGGACTTGAAAAGATGGGAGTAATAGGCATAGTTCAATGGTAGTTAATTATATAAAATACACCATATATGAATAATTATAGGAAACACAATGTAACTAAAGATTGTACAAAAAAAAAAAAAGACTGTAGTGCGCCGATGCAAGCCACGGTGCTTTCAATTAATTAACATACATGTGGAGGCAGGACAAGGATTAAGCAAACCTGAAGAAGCACTGAACCGTGGTGTTGGAGAAGAGTACTGAGTATCCCATGGCCTGTCAAAAGAACACGTCTGTGTTGGAGGAAGTGCAACCAGGGTGCTCCTTAGAGTCAAGGATGGCGAAGCTTGGTCTCACACACTGTGGATTTGTTGTCAGGAGGGGCCAGTCCCTGGGAAAGAACAACACGCTGGGAAAGACAGAGGGTCAGAGAAAGAGAGGAGGGCCCGCAACAAGACAGGCTGTCCCAGTGACTAACAATGGGCCCGAGCACAGTGGAGGCTGGACGATGACACAGGATAGGGTAAGGTTCTACTGTCAACCTGACAACAAAACACTGCTTTTTCATTCCATCATCCATGCACATTGTGACAGACAGTACTAATTACAACATCCACAGAGTCTGATCATCCTTTCACTGTAGATGGCCTTTCTCCACAGGGTTTCCCATGGATGATGATGATACATCACTACGCCTTTCCTCCACGGTACCTCGGAGTGGACTTAAAGCTCCAACCTCTTGGTTAGCAGCCAAGCACCTAAGTTGTCTGCCCTACCGTGACAAAAGTAATCTGAAATGATGCACAGATGAACAGGGCAGAGGTTCCATCCACTCAGCTCGTACCACAGGACAGAGAAGAGGCTGCCTTACAACTTACAGACCAGGCTTGGTATTGGCCCATGGCTAAAAACATCAGACATTCCAACATGTCATGTGTCACAGAGAGCCACAAGTGTTTGAAGACAGATACATGTGTTAACAGACAGCCTCGAACCCGTCCTACAATCAGCTGCCTTCCCAGATGCTGGAAAAGCACCTGGGTTTGTGGTGGCTGCAGAGGCCACAACAAGGCATGACTGTCTCCTGGCCCAGGACAGGGAAGCCCCAGATTGCAGCTCACAGGCTGTGCCCGACAGCAGCCTGCCCATCCTCACAGGATGTGCAAGAGAGGAGCCTGCCCACTGCTCCCTGCACAGAGGTCTGCTGAGCTGGACGCCCAGGGCGGGCCAGCAGGTCTGAGAGAGCACTGCTCACAGGCTTCCTGAGACAGGAGTCTACCCACCCTCACAGGCTATACAAAACAGCAACCTGCCCACCACTCCCTGCACAAAGGCCTGCAGAGCTGGGCGCCCAGGGCGGGCCAGTGGGTCTCAAAGAGTGCAACTCACAGGTTGTGTGTGATAGGAACTTGCCCACCCTCACAGGCTGCTCGAGACAGCAGCCTGCCCACTGCTCCCTGCACAGAGGCCTGCCAGGCTGGGCACCCAGGGTGGGACGGCAGGTCTGAGGGCGCCAAGAACCAGAGCAACTTGCTGCTATACTCTCAGAGCCCACTCTGCAGCAGGGACTGGAAGGGACCAGGGAAGGGGGACTGGGAGGAAAAAGAGGGGACATCCAGCCCTGACACCTGTGTGGCTGACAGGGTTAAAGACACCTCAGCAGTTCTCAAGGCTTCATGAGAAAGGTCAGGGGTGTCACCGCCCAGCTAGAGAAGGGTCCTGGATGAAAGCAGCCACAGTGGGGAACAGATGAAGTAGGACCAGGCCTAAGTCACAGAGGCAAAGCTGGAGGAAGACCCCCAGACAGACAGACAGCAGAAAGACCCCTCAGAAAGACAGCAGAGACCCCCAAGCAGACAGCAGGGATCCTCAGAGAGACACAGTGGAGACACCCCCCCGCCAGACAGATAGAGGAGACTGACAGTGGAGACCACCAGAAAGACAGAGGAGACCCTCCTCCCCAGGTAGCAGGGATCCTCAGAAAGCTGGAATCCCCAGACAGACAGACCTTGAGCAGAAATCTAAAGACGGAGGAAACCCACAGAGGGCCAGTGGAGACACACAGACAGACAACAGAGAGCTGCAGGAGATGTGCAGCCCGTCCCCCTTCCTGCTCCTTTCCTGAGGGCCTCAAAGGGCGGGAGGTAGGGACAGGCTGTGACACAGGATCTCAGAGGCCTGGCCACAACTGATCTGAGATTAAAACTGGACATGATATTAACATCTGAATAACCGAAACTGACTTGAGAGCTTAACCACTGCACCATCAGGGTAAAGAGAAGAGACAACCTAACAGACTTGGGTACAGTAATTTAAGGAAAAACTAGTAGGGAGAGGTTACACTGACATCAAGGAGTGCTGATGGCACAAAGGTTCAATAGGCACTCAGGAGCAATCCCAAAAGTCGAGGGTTTGAAGCCACCTGCAGGAGAAAATATCCGATGATGCTCTCCCTGGAGATGGCAGACTGACAAACCCTGAGGAGCAGGCCCCAGAGGGTCACTGTGAGTCACGATCCATCCCATGTCACACAATAACAAGACCCCAAGGTGACAGGCCCACAGTGGTTCCCCAGAAGTCTCACCTTCCACACAGCAAACCTGGGTTCAATTCCTAGCCAAGGCACCTCACACACAGCTATCATTCACCTGCCAGCTGTGCTCTGGTGGCCTAGCAGGTAAGGAGCAGCACTTCTAACCCAAAGGCAGGCAGTTTGAATCCACCAGCTCCTCTGAAGGAGAAAAATGGCCAATCCCCTCCTGTGAAATTTACAGTCTCTGAAAAACCGCTAGAGGGTCAACTAGGGGTTGGTTCTGACTCGACAGCATGTATCTTCTTTACCAGACTAAGACAGTCACGAGACGGCAGCATGTGTCCCCTTGTGTGAGGACTCAGCATGAGTCAGGGTCAGCATGGGGATGACCAGGCAGCGGAGACAGTAACACCCCATCCCCAGACGTGTGGCTGTGCCTTCCTCTGCACCCCTGTCCCTACCCTCCTCCCCATCCTCCACCCCATGACTCTCCCCCTCCCCCATCCTCCACCCCATCCCTGCTCTCCCCTCGACTCTCCCCACCCCCATCCTCCACCTCATCCCTGTCCTCCCCGACTGTCCTCCTCCCCCATCCTCTACCCCTTGACTGTTCTCCTCCCCATGACTGTCCTCCTCCCCCATCCTCCATCCCATCTGTCTTCCTCCCCATCCTCCACCCCCAACCATTCTACCCCCCATAACTGTTCTCCTCCTGGTCCCTGTCCTCCTCCCTCATCCTCTTCCTGGTCCTTGTCCCCCTCCCCCATCCATCAATGCACCTCTGTCTTCCACCCCTATTCTCCTCCCCATTTCTCCTCACAGCCTGCAAGCCCTCCTCTTTCCTAGGCCCTCTCAGTTGCTTCTTCCTCTGGGTGCTTCTCACATACACCTAAGTTTCCATTCTCTTAACCCCCGTGAGCCTAAGTACTTTGTTGATAAATTCTTGGAGAATAAGCTGGTCCCCTTAGAGGAGGGGATATTTTCATAGCAAGAAGCCTCTAATGATGCTTAAAGGATGAGCCTTCTGCTCCAATGCCACGAATGTGGGAGTGAGTGCTGGCACTGTTGGGAACAGGGTGACCCTTAATAAGTCCTTTAAAAAAAAAAATAAGTCCTTTAACCTCTCCGAGCCCCAGTTTCTTCTCCCATAGAATGGGAACACTCCCAATATCCCAATACCTTCTTCAGTGGATGGGCATAAAGCATATTCTAGTAATACTGTTTAGAACTGCAGGCAGCACGCAGGACATGCTTCTTAATTGCTAGCTATCACTCTGTCCTCTTCAATGCCAGGTTCACTTGCCCCTAGAAGGGTCCAGGCATCAATGACAGCAATGTTCCTTGGTAATGCCAATCTGATTAGGAGGACACATGCATGAGGCAAGAAAATGCAGTGCCAGGGCTGGTACCCACCAGTACAGACTGCCAGGAAAGCCAGGAGATGACAACACTCCACCAGGCCCTGGGCACCCCCGGTCAGTACCACCCTCTTCTGTCTTCCTCCTGATGAGCCTTATCAGGAGGAGCCTCTGATCTAAGATCCCATCCACAGAGGAGGCAGAGCCATGAATCTCGTCCCCGGACCAAGTGGCCCTGTCGCCTGGTTAGTTTTTCCCTTACTCAGCGTCCCCTCACCCCTCAGCAGCTGGCGTGGAAAATGTCCATCGCTGCACCTTCAAGTCTGGCATCTGCACGTGATCAAAAAGCAATGACTGCTCTTTCCTCTTTTCCCTCAAAAAAAGTACAATGTGAATGCCTTGTTAAGAGCTCTTCAAGGAGTAGGGGGTCCCTCTAACCTGTGCAGTTTGATCAAGCCACCACTGGTACCCTAATTACACAGCCACAGTGGCAGCCGACTGCCAGAACTGGTCTGAGAGGTTGAGTTACAGTTGAAACTCGTGGTCCAGGAAACAGGCAGAAACAGGGGTGCCTGACAGCCAGCACCTGAGGGCCATCCCATTTTGATAAGGTTTTAGTTGTTACCATACCAACAAGTTGATAGTGACTCATGGTGACTCTGTGGACCCACGGTATCTAATAATATCGCTAACTTTTCTAGCCAATAACACTTGCTCCACACTTTCCCATAGAGGTGCCCACTGCACAAGTCAATCCTTTCATCTTTCTGTTTTGAATCAATGGCATTTTCTTTTGAGAAATAGAGGTGCGCTTGTCTGTCCAGCGCCCTGCCCACCGGGTCACCTGCAGCAGGAGCAGCACATCTCCGTGGGCAAGCTTGGTGAAGATGGGCATTTAGTGCTTGCAAAGTCAGTGGAACCAGAGGCAGTGACAGGAGGATCATACAGAACTATTAAACCTTTCGATGGCCCTTTATGCAGTGTCTGCAAAGTGTATTACAATTGCTGGACTCTCATCAAACCAACCATTGCTTACAAAGCAGCAACCAGCTCACAGGCATGTCCCTCTATTAGCTGATTAACAGTACGCCTCATAAAACGACTCTTGGGTGCCCATAAAAGAGCCCCAGTAAACTTTTATTGGGTTTTCCTTTGAGCCTCTCAGGTGAGCCCAGCCGGAGATCCTGTAGCAGCTGTCAGGGGCTGGATGTTACCCTGGACAGCTGTTTAGCAATCAAGTGGAATAAGTAAGTTGATGTTCAGTAGTGCAGCAAAAAGAGGAGGGTGCATTCAAAACATCTCATCAATACCATGCTGTTCAGACTGTCACCCAAAAGAAAGCCAACAGGTGGTCCAAAGCTGGCAGCTACAGTGCACCAGACCTTTGCAGGTGGCGGTGGCCAGGTGCTCTGGAGAGAGAAACGCTGGGGGACCCCAATGATCAGCACCAACTCTTGTCACAAGGACGCTGAAGCAGTCAGAAAAAAACATTCTCACACAACTCGTCCATCAGCTGAGCTGACTGAGGGTGGCCTCCAGATCCCCACCTCCTCCCCCCGAATGGCCTGTCGGCAGAATGAAACTAAACCAATCCCAGAATTGGTGTCTTTTCCCAGGAAGGAGAGGTGAGATGGCCAATGGCCTCCACACTTCCACTGTGCCACCCTGCCAAGTGAGACCCATCAAGGCAATGGGGTGGGTCACCAGAAGAGATGTCACCCAGTGCAGAACGTCCTGGTGCCCTGCTCCGTGGACCTCTTCCTGTCCCAGGCCATACAGAATCCTGAGTGCCATCAATCATTCATCATAACCAGAAAACAGTCACGGATGTCGCTGTAAGTAACGTAAATGTAGTATTTCTTTTTTTTTACATCTTCCTATACTAAATTCCATTATTAGTAACTTGGACACTTTGATATTTTCCCTCCTTTTCCTTTAAACTCGCAACACACCTAGTGCTACAAGTTCACAGATTCTAACGTCCACAGTATTGCCGCTGAGAACACCAGAAATGGTGGCTATAAAATTATCTACAGTAATGAAACCTTCCACGTGGTTTAATCCACTGGACGGAGAGTACAGCGCGGACCTGGGTGCAACAGAAGGTTCAAAAAGTTGGCAGAGTTTCAGCCTCCCGGGAAGATCCGCGCTCGCAAGTGGAGCTGCCGGAAAATATTTTTATTGTGATAATTAACCGACTGCAAAGATATTTTTACAAAAACAACTCCTCTCTGCTTAAACGCCGCGCCGACCTTTTCTAGACTGGCCTTTTGATGCCACCCCCTCAAACGGTGTCACCTGCGACGGCCCGTGCGCTATCCAAGTGAGGCCACTTCCTCCAGGCGCCCCCGCACGGCTCACCTGCGTGAAGTACAAGTTCATGAGCGTCAGTGTGAAGAACTGTAGGCACACGGGGAAGCAATACAGCAGCCAGAAGAGGAAGGGACCCAGCGAGTTGGCCGCCACGAAGTCCCTGAAGTAGAAGGAGAAGAGGACGGTGCGCAACGAGGCCCAGAGCAGGCAGAGGAAGAGGAAGACGCTCTGGTAGCTCAGGCGCTTGTGGCGGTAGCGCAGCACCAGCCAGAGCTGCACGTAGATGAACGTGAAGAGCAGCGAGTAGAACACGGTGTAGACCACCGTCAAGCCCAGCTTCACGTACGGGGGTACCGCCGGGGTCAGCGTGGGTGGCAAAGAGTCATTACGCAGCGGGTCCCACGGCAGGGCCGCCATCCGGGCGCGGGGCGCTAGGCGCGGCCAGGGGCGCACAAGCCTCACCGACCCCCGCGGCCTCCGCCGCCGCCCCGCCTG
>NW_006399916.1:4664888-4667144 GCF_000299155.1 Elephantulus edwardii
GGATCCTTCTTGTGATTTATCTGTGACAATTTCCAAAGTAGCTCCAAATTTTTTGTAGTTATTAGCAAACCATTCCAGTAGGGGCATGCTCTCAATCAGCTCATGTTCTTGTCCTGTCTCTTTATTTGTGAAATGAGATTTATCCTTCTCTTGTTCTGGAGTTAGATAGAGAATTTTCTCCTCTTCTGTGCCTTGGCAATGAAGAACATATCTCATTATATCCAGATTTTCATAGACTATTAGAATCTCTACAGCTCCCATTTCCAGAGCCTTTAGTGTATCTTCAACTCCAAAACAGTACTTGCCCGTGTCTTGGCTGATTTCATCAAAATATCGTCCTATTAATTTCTTCTCTTGAATGAACTTCACGTTGGAGAGGACTTCAGTAGATAACTCAATAGCTTGGTTAAATCCATTTTCACCACCGTAGGAGATATCAACTAATTTCAAAACTTTGGATTGCAATCTCTGATCAAACATATCAGATTGACTTAGTTCCGTTTTAAAGTCAGCTGATCCAGCTAAAACGAGACCAGCCACATTCACTTTGGCCCCAGAAATGAAAAGCTGCACAGCAGTCTCGGCTACTTTCCGAACATAATTGTGTCGTTTT
This sequence comes from Elephantulus edwardii, assembly GCF_000299155.1. Lineage (NCBI taxonomy): Eukaryota > Metazoa > Chordata > Mammalia > Macroscelidea > Macroscelididae > Elephantulus > Elephantulus edwardii. Next base: position 4,665,502 of record NW_006399916.1, read on the forward strand.
TCCATTCTTAATCGGGCAAAATGCAAGGCAGACTGACCTCCTCTACCGTGTTTCTTTGGAAGATCCACAGTGAATTTGTGCAGGACTTCTCTTGTGTTTCCCTGGAGTGTGCCAAAAAGTGCACCACTACCATCTATTACAATGAAGCCAAACTTGCTATCATCCGAGAGTAGCGCTGTAAGAGCCTCTGTATGGAATTTGTTGTCACACAAATATAATGACGTATTAATTGGTTTGAAAGGCTCAAAGTCAATGTTGACTTTCTTTTCCTTTCCTTCTTCTGTTACAATTGTTCCACAGTAAACAACCAGACCATTTGGAGGTACTTTGTTATAAAGTTTGAGCCTTTGTTGTACAGATGTAATGGCTCCCAGGACTGAAAGGCGGTTGACTCGTGATTTAATGTTAGATGCAGTCCCAAACTCATCTGCTAACATTTTTGCCACTCGTGATATCTGGTCTTTGGGAGGAATGATCAGTGATATCATGCTTGTGCCATTGCCGCGGGCCGCCTCCAAGCTTTTGATGAGCTTCTTGATCTTCCAGATCTCCACGTTCCTGTCGGCAGCACTGGGGTCGTCCGCCATCTTCTCGCCTCCTCCTCCCTAAGGGCCCAGTCCTGGGCGGCAGCGGCTGCTCCTCCCCGGCGGCGGCTCTGACATAGGACACCGGCTCCCTCTCTCCAGGCAGCTCGCAAAACACTTTTGAGAAACAAAAATTAGGTGGGAGGCAAAGCACTCCCTAGCCTCAAAACCTAATATACAGTGGTAGTAACCAAAACAGCATGGTCCTGGTACAATGACAGGCACACAGACCAATGGAACAAAATTGAGAACCTAGAAATAGACCCAGCTTTCTATGGTCAACTGACATTCAACAAGGAAATCAAACCTATCAAATGGGGAAATGACAACATCTTCAATAAACAGTGCTGGCAAAACTAGATTGCTACCTGCAGAAGGCTGAAAAATTATCTTCATCTCATACCATACACAAAAACCAACGCAATATTGATCAGAGAACTGGGATTGAAGCCCAAAACCATAAATTCCTAAGAGACAAACTGGAATCAAGCTTAGAAGGCCTAGTCTACGGTATAAAGAGACTGCCATATACAGCCAGAAATATATAATCTGAAGAGAATAAAATTGATAAATGGGACCTTCCAAAGATTAAATTCCTATGTGCACTAAAACATTCTTCCAACAGGGTAAAAAGAAAACCTATCGACTGGGAACAAATATTTGGCAATACCATCTCACACAAGAGTCTCAAACCAAAGTTTACAGACTACTTGTGGGCCTCCACAAGAAAAAGACTGATAACTCAATTACAAAATGGGCAAAAGACATGGAAAGAATTTTAACAGAGGAAAATATTTGAATGGCCAAACAGACACATGAAGAAATGCTCAAAATCACTGACAATAAGAGAGATGCAAATCAAAACCACAATGAGATACTATCCCATTCCAGTAGCAGTGGCAAAGTTTAACAGGACAGCAAGTAATAAATATTGGAGAAGATGTGGTGAAATAGGCACTCCTATACACTATTGGTGGGATTGTAAAACGGTATAACCACTCTGGAAGGCAGTTTGGCACTTCCTCAAAAAGCTAAAGATAGAAATTCCTTATGACACAG
>NW_006399916.1:4667684-4684682 GCF_000299155.1 Elephantulus edwardii
AGGAAGGAAGGAAGGAAGGAAGAAAGGAAGGTCGGTCTAGGACATTGGACAAGTGGGGGCGGGGGTGGGGGAGGGGAAGCAGTTCTTCCGCTGTCTAGAATGACAAGGAATGTTCCAGGTCTCTGGAACATTCTTTGACTTTACTTCTCAAAGCTGCCTCTTCATCTCTCCAAAGTGGCTGCAGCCATTTCAGTCAGAACATTTGTATTCAAGGAAGATGTGAATGAGGGCAGGTGGTATCTCCAGCATCCAGAAGATAAGGATTTTCCCAGAAGTCCAAGTTGACTTCTTCCTGGCCAGAAGGGACTTGAAAAGACATGTCTTTGATGCAGTCAGGCTCTGTAGTAGGGGCGTGTAAAGGAAAGCCATTAGAAGTGCTTGCTGGACAGTGGGTCTTATTCTGGAATAACTTCTGTGTGGTCATGCTTTTCTGAGTCATGAGTTTCCACTTCCAACTCTGGGACAGGGACAGGCAGCCCAGGTCATGTGCCCATGTCCAAGCAGAAAAATGTCTGGGAGCATAAAAATCAGAAACTCTATTTTCTACTTCCATGATGGAAAGAGAGCCATACTTCACAAAACGGGGAGCCCCATAACACAGAAGGAAGTTCAGATGCTGCTAAGAGGGCAAAATGATGGAAAATACCAGCTGCCCTGCAAGTCTGCCATTTTGACATCCATCATCACAGGCCCTAGTGACGAGCAGATAAGGAGTTTCCCAGACAACACAAAGGCACAAAGGCAGGTGATTTGAATCCACCAGCTGCTCTGCAGGAGGAAGATAGGCAGACTCCTCCTGTGAGATTTATAGCCTCTGAAAATCCACTGAAAGGTCAGCTGTGAGCCAGTTCCAACATGATGGCGATGAGAGAGGGAAAGAGTTAAAATTTTAGGGGTCATTTTTTCAGGGAGAAAGGAGGATAACATTTGCATGTAACTGTCTTGTTAAAATTATCTGTCAGCTTTACTTAGTAATACTCTTACTTTTAGCTTCCTTTTAGCTATTTAAGTGGGGAGAAGAAGGCAAATCAAAGAAGATATTTCTGGTTTGCTCTTAGCTGACCACTGAGATGCTGTTACTCTTGGTCTAAACCTCTATCTTGTCCAAGTGCCCCAATGTCTCAAAGCCCCAGTGACATCCCGTCCTATAGAGCCCTGCTGCAGGTGCGTCCATCCTCCAAACCTTTGTCACATACCCTCTGCCCATATCTGCCTCTTGTTCCACTTTAGAAGATGAGAATTCTGGATGAGTCATTTTGCTAAATCAACTCACACTGGCCTTTTCCTGGGAAAGAACCCAGTGTGCTGCTCGGAATTGCTAATTCCAGCCCAGAAATGCCTTCTCTCTAAGAAAGTCATACCAAACTACAGCACAATCCAGAATCTTCATGGAAGGCTCCAGATGGCGTGTACTAACCAGATGTGTTGTCAGTCAATCATGATAATAATGGAAACTTTGATTTAATAAGAAAGGATTCCATGAATCGAACTATGCATATTGATACTGACAGATGGATAATACTAGAACTTCTTCAGTGTTGTTGTTGCTGTTGTTATGTGCCGCCGAGTCGCTTGCGACTCACAGCAACCCTATGTCCAACAGCCCTAAACTCTGCTCTGTCCTGTGCCAATCGCACTGTCTCTGACACTCCCATCCCAATTATCCCAGTCACTGAATCAATCCACCTCATAGAGGGCCTTCCCTCCTGCGCTGTCCCTCCACCCTCCCAAGCATGATGTCCCTCTCCAAGGACCGGTCTCTCCTCACAACATGTCCAAAGTATGTTAGACGGAGCCTCAGAATCTTTGCCTTCAAGGAGCCACCCGGTTTAACCCTTTCCAGGACAAATCTGTTTGTTTTCCTAGCAGTCCATGGTATTCTCAATACTCTTCTCCAGCACCACAGCTCAAAGGCATCAATTCTCCTTCTATCCTCCCTGGTCATTGTCCAACTCTCTGATGCATAACAAGTGATTGCGAAGACCATGGCCTGTATCAGACGCACCTTAGTCTCCAGAGAGACACCGTTGCTCTTCAGTACTTTGGAGAGGTCCCTAACAGCAGACTTTCCCATGGCAATGTGCCTTTTAATTTCCTGGCTGCTGGTGCCAAGACTGTTGACTATGGAGCCAAGCAAACTAAAGCTGTGTACAATCTCAATCTCTTTACCATCCATCCTGATGCTGCCAATTGGTCCAGTGGTGAGAATCTTTGTCTTCTTGACATTGAGCCTCAAGCAGTCCTTGACACTCTGCAGCAGGTGCTTCAGGTCCTCCTCAGTTTCAGCAAGCAGGGTTGTGTCATCTGCATAATGCAGGTTGTTGATAAATCGTCCACCAATCTTGACCCCACATTTCTCCTCATAGAGCCGAGCCTCCCAGATAATCTGTTCTGCATATAGGTTGAAAAGGTATGGAGATAGGATGCATCCCTGGCGTACGCCCTTCCCAATTTTGAACCATGCAGTGTTCCCTTGCTCTGTTCTCACAACTGCCTCCTGGTCCAAGTATAGGTTTCGCATTAGAACGATCAAGTGTTCTGGGATTCCCATTCTTCTCAGAGTCAGCCATAGTTTGTTATGATCTACACAGTCAAATGCCTTTGCATAGTCAATGAAACACAGATAGACATTCTTCTGGTATTCTTCAGTGTTAGTATGTGTAAATGTCTCGAACCAATACTGGAAACTTTAGGGCCATGTGGCTGTTAGTAACCAGATCCTATCCTTAAGTGCCACCTCCTCTTTTTAGCTGTAAACAAAGACCTGCCCTGCTTTACTGAACCAGCAGTGATTGAAAAATATGATAGTCCCCTCACTTTCATTATGAGCACCTGTTAGTGTCTTTTGTTGTTGAGTGAATGACTCGGTAACTGGCTATAGTTTGGGGTTTGGATTCTCCCCCCCCACTTAGTTATTCACAATGAAGTCAGACTTCTTGTGTATTTCTCCACCCCTTAGTTGCAGTCCTAAAGTTTGAATGCTAAGATTTTTAAAACCAAAATCCAGGGTTTCATTTTGCTAAGCTCCACAATCAACACCCGTGGTAACAGCAGTCAAGACATTAAAAAGCGTGTTGCATTGGGAATGCAAGGATCTCTCCAAAAGGCTAAAAAACAAGAATATCTCTTAAAGACTAAGGTAAACCTCATCCTAACCATCGTGTTTTCATTTAATTCCTATGCATCAGAAAGTTGAACCATGAAAAGGATGACAGAAGAAGACTTGATATCTTCAACTTGTGATATTGGAGAAACTTCCCATGGATTGACAAAAAAACCAAGTCCCGCCAGGATGCTCCTTAGAGGCAAAGATGGTAAAACTCCATCTCACATGTTGTCAGAAGGGACCAGTCCTTGGAAAAAGACATCATGGTGGGGAAAGTAGAGGCTCAGAGAAAAATAGACCTTCAACAAGATGAATTGATGTACTGACTGTAACAACGGGCTCAAGAATGTTGGCGATTGAAGACGGCACAGGATGACAGGGTTCCTATCTGATTTTCATAGGATGACTATGAGTTGTAGTCAACTCCAGGGCTCCTGGCAACAAAGTTTCAAAATTGTTAAGAGGAACAGGTAAGATAAAAACATGACAAAGATTTTTTTTTCAAGATACAAGCATGTGGAGCTATATTGAAGTGGTCAAAGACTTCATTTTGCTTGGGTCCTCACTCAACTCCTATCAAGAAATAAAATAATGTATTGCATCAAACAAATCTACTGTCAAGGACCTTTTTAAAGTGTTAATGAGAAAGAATGTCACATTGTGGCCCAAGGAGCACTGGATCCAAGTCATGGTATTTTCAGTTTCTTCTTAAACATGTGAAAGTTGGGCTATGAATTAAGAAGACCAAAGAAGACTCAATGCCTTTGATTGTAATATTGGCAAAGAATGGTGAATAAACCATAAACCTCCACAGAAACAAGTCTGTTTTGGAAGAAGTGAAGACAGAGTGCTCCTTCCAAGCAAGAATGAGGAAATGTCATCTCACACGCTTTGGACATGTTAAAGGCATCATACTGAGAAAAGTGGAGAGAGGGTCCTCATTCTGGAGGTAAAGAGACGGATTGGCACAGTCCCTGTAAGGATGGGAGGCAGAGCTTGAGAGCATGGTTCTGGGTCAGGTTGGTCTCTGCTGTCCATCGGGTCCCTGGGACCTGAAGCTGATTGGATGGCACCCAACAACAATGTAACTACAGGATGAAAAGAAGGAGCTGATGCGGTAAATGGTAGGGTGCTGGGTTCTAATCCAAAGAGTGGCTGTGTGAACCCATCAGCTGCTCTGCAGGGGAACATGTGACAATCTCCTGTGAAGATTACAGTCTTATCAACTCTGTGGGGCAGCTCTAGCTTATCTGTAGTGTCAATGTAAATTGGAATGAATTTGTGTGCAGTGGATACTACTGTTCAAAGGTCTTTTAAGGACGTATAAATCGTTAAACTCTGACTGTTAACTGAAAGGTTGATGGTTCAAGTCTGTTTAAAGGATCCTGGGGAGAAAGGTGTGTCAAGATGCCAGTGACACCAGTGGTCTTGAACCTCCCACCTTTGTGTTGGCAGTCAAGCACTCAACTGTGCCACAGAAGACTGAAATATAAGAACCCAAGAGCTGATGATGGAGCCCAAGCTGGTTCCTGAAGACCGTGCTGACTCTGATCTTGTGTTTTTGTACCTGAGTGGCAGGGCAAACCAGTGATAACCAGTTTGAGCTGGCTTTCCCTGAGGGTGCGGGGGTGAGTGTCCCCTGTCTGTCTTTCCTGGTCTCTTCCCTTTTCAAGGTGACTCAGCAGTCACTCAGTGGTGGGTGTGTGATTCCCCAGGCCAGGCCCTAGGGCCAAGACAGATGGAAGTGTGGATTATGGTTGTTGTGAGGAGCCCTAGTGACTCTCTGAACCTTGCCCTCTCCGCCATGGTCCTCACCATCTCTGCTGCACTCAAGCCTTTGTTACAGTCACTCAATCCACCTTGTTGAGGGTCTTCATTTCTTTCTCTGATCCTCTACCTTCCCAGCATGATGTCTTTCTCCAGTGACTGGACCCTCCTGACAGCATGCCCAAAGTGTGTGAGACCAAGTTTCACCAACCTTGTCTCCAAGGAGCAGCCTGATTACACGTCCTCCAAGACAGACTTGTCTGTTCTTTTGGCAGTCTGTGGAACAGTCAATATTCTTCACCAACACCACACTTCAAGGCATCATTTTTCAGTTTTATTTCTTCTTTGTCCAACTTTTAGATGCATAGGATGCAGTTGGAACTAGTTGTTGTTATGTCCCATCAAGTCACCTGCAACCCATAATGACCCTATGTACAGCTGCTCTGAACCCTGCCCTGTCCTGAGCCAGTCTCACTGATGCCAACACACCAACTCCCATTGCCCCAGTTATTGTATCAATCAATCCATCTCATCTAGGGTCTTTCTCTCCTGCACTGTCCCTCCACTCTACTGAGCATTATGTCCTTCTCCAAGGATTGGTCTCTCCTGGCTACGTGCCCAAGGTAAGTGAGATAGAGCCAAATCCTAGCCTCCAAGGAGAAACATGGTTTCACCCTCTCCAAGACAGATCTATTTGTTTTCTTGACAGTCTATGACATGTTCAAGACTCTTCTTCAGCACCAAAACTGAAAGGCATTGATTCTGTCATCCTTAGTCATTGTCCAGTTCTCTAATGCATAGCAGGTAATTGTGAAAACCATGGCCTGGATTAGGTGCACCTTAGTCTCTAGACTGACATTGTTGCTTTTCAGTACTGTGGAGCAGGTTTTCCCAGTGCAATTTGTCTTTTGATTTCCTGACTGCTGGTGCTAAGAGTGTTGACTGTGGAGTTGAGCAAGTGTAACTGTCACCACGCTCAACCTTTTCTCCATCTATCATGGTGCTACCAGAAATGTGTTGTTTTTGTTTTTTTAAAAAAGCTTGGTAATTGAAGAGTGAAAGCCTTAGCTTAAAACGTATAGCCTCAGCTTAAACTGTAAACTGTGATGAAGGGAAGGAAGCAAGTTTGGGATTACCAACAGGCTAAGAAAGGGAAGCCACAGACTGAAAAAAAAGTATTTGGTAATGACATATCAGATAAGGGACTTATATCCAGAATTTATACAATACTTGAGCACCACAACAAGATAAAGGTAAATAATCCAATTGAAAAATGGGCACAGGATGTGGACAGACACGTCACCAAAGAAGACGTTCAGAATCCCTAGCTCTAAGAGAGATGCAAATCAAAACAACTATGAGATATCATCTCACCCCAGTCAGAATAGCAAAATGTAACAGAACAGCAAGCAACAAATGCTGGCGAGGTTGAGGAGAAACTAGAACCCTTATTCATTGTTGTTGGGAGTGTAAAATGATGCAACCACTGTGGAAGGCGGTATGGCGCTTTCTCAAAACATTGCAAACAGAGATACCACTTGACCCAGCAATTCCACTACTGACAATATACCCCAAAGAGACCATAACTGACATCCAAGCAGATATATGCACACCCATGTTTATAGCAGCTTTGTTCACAATAGCAAGGACTTGGACACAACCTAAGTGCCCATCAACAAATGAATGGATAGAGAAGTGCTGGTATATTCACACAATAGAATATTGCGCTGCAATGAAAAACAAGGAACTGATGCAGTATTATTTAAAATGGGTGACTCTGGAGGACATTATGCTGAGTGAAGTATCTCAGTCACAAAAGGACAAATACTGCATGGTGTCACTGTTGTAAAATAGGCCTGACCTCGGGGTTGGGGGAAGACTGAGAAAGATGGGTTCAATAATGTATACTGCATTGAAACAGATGAGAGAGAGAACTGTTTAAAAGGAATATGTGATTAGGTATTTTTGTCATGACAGGAGTCCAGAGTGAAGGCTGCATATTGGAGTGAACCTGGAGGGAGGGATTGTAAAACAATGGAAGAATTTTTCTTTTTTCCAAGAGGGTGGTGTTCTAGGGTGGAGGGTTGGGAGGGGAGAAAAGTGCAACAATGAATGAATGAATGGAAATCCAAAGTCTCTGTAAACTTTCATTGAAATGAATTTTTTAAAAGGGGGAAAATGAAAAAAAGGAAGACGTTGGAATATGAGATAGCAGGGGTCAGGGGAGACAGGAATTAAAATAAATGTTGTTGTATGCCATTGGGTCAATCCTGACTCATGGTGACTCTCTGGGACAGAGAGCTGCCCCATAGGATACTTCAAGCTGTCATCTATGTTTTTCTCCTGCAAAGCTGCTGAGTGGATTACAACCATCAATCTTTTTGTTTAGCATCCTAGCACTTAGATGTTTTGCCAATAATGCTTCTGTAGACTCAAATAAGCTTGAGGGAAAACAAAACTGATATACAATTTAAAAAATACTAAACACAACCCCATCCTTATTTCTTCTTTTTTCATTGTGACTTGAGTGAAAGTTTACTATACAAATTGATTTTCCATTCAAGCATTCATACACATTTGGGTTTATAACATTCATTACAATACCCACACTGCAATCCCAGGAGCACACAGGTTGAATCCACCAGCTGCTCCATGGGAGAAAGACTTATTTAGAACATATACCATTATGACGGCAAAATTTCTTTTTTCATACTTTGGACTTGTAACTAGGCAAGGCTATTCCATCATGCTTGGAAAGACGGAGGGTCAGTGAAGGAGAGGAAGACCTTCTACAAGACGGATTGCCATGCGGACTTCTACAATGAGCTCTAGTGTGTCTGTGAGGATGGCACAGGACAGGGAAGGGTTCAGGCTGGTTATTCATAGGGTTGCTATGAGTTGTACTGAACTTGGCAGCACCTAACAACAGTATGAGTGGAAGTCTGATGCAAAGTCCTTAGCATGTTGCACTGCTAACCCAAAGACTTTGTGGTCTCCAGTGGTTCACATTCACCAGCAGCTCCAAGATTGGCAGTTTCCTCCAGTTGGGACCTCAGACACCCAGTGTAGGGAGGGTTGCTATGAGTTGGAAGCAGCTTGACAGCAGTGAGGAGGGGATGAATGAGTGAATACATATGCATGTAAAAACATCATCTGCCAGACCTATGCATAGTCATTGGTGAAGTCCTTTGCACCCATACCTGTTTGTCTTGCCTCTCTACCTACATATTCACTTATACATTAAGGCTTATTATTGCTGACAGTGCAAGGTTATGTACAAACAAAACATTTGTAAGACATTAGAATAAAATACGTCCATGCACAGGTACATCCCTAATTGGCTCTACCTACATATTCGCTTATACATTAAGGCTTATTATTGCTGACAGTGCAAGGTTATGTACAAACAAAACATTTGTAAGACATTAGAATAAAATACGTCCATGCACAGGTACATCCCTAATTGGATCCCTGTGACTTTATGAAACTCTGGCTAATGATGTGAAAAGAGGCTCAGAGAAGTCACGAGTTATCCCTGGGGGTGTCCAGCTTGACTGAAACTACGGCACAGGGTGCCTGAGGGCTGGGCTGTAAGGAGCACAGTGGTCACCTGTCCCCAGGCACTGGGCAGCATAGCCAAACAGTGGACTCCCAAGCTGAGAACTTTGCAAACTACCACTTCTCCACCAGGTTGCTTCCTTCAGCATGCAGCCAGTGGTTGGTCTCTGCTCTGGGTCTCTGCAAGGACAGACAGAGAGCCCCCAAGGACAGACAGAGAGCCCCAGGGGGTGGGAAGCAGCCAGCTCGGCTCTGCTGCAAGTGTCCTCATGAATGACTCTGGTGATCGAAGTCTGAGCCTCTGTGTGGGCCTGGTATTGGCACCCCTCCTGGCCTGCAGTCTCAAGCCGTGAGAGAACTGGTGTTGAGCTGTGGCTGTTCATCCTTCTCTGAGCTGGCATTGCCAAATGTTTTTCCCAGTCAGTAGGGGTTTTTTTCACCCTACTGGAAAAAGTTTTGATGCGTGCAGTGATTTAATCTTTAAGAAGTCCCGTTCATCAATTTTATCTTCTGGTTGTGTATTTCTGGCTATATTATTTGTCAGCCTCTTTATGCTATAGGATAGGCCTTCTAACACTGGTCCCAGTTTGTCTCTTTTGATCTTTATGGTCTGGGGCTTTCCCCCTAGGTCTCTGATCCACCTTGAGTTGATTGTTGTGTATGTGAGAGGTGTGCATCCTGCCTCAGCTTTCTGCAGGTAGCAGTCCAGTTTTGCCAGCACCATTATTGAAGAGGTGGTTTCCCCCCATTTGATAGGTTTTGTTTCCTTGTTGACTATAGAAAAATGGGTTAATTTCTGGGTTCTCCACTCATTCAATTTTTTTCAATAGTTAATACCTTGAGATTATTAAGAATTTGGTTAATTCCATGAAAAGAAAAAATAGAAAGCAAAATAAAGGCCTAGGTATTGAGTCTGGTGTTGAAACAGTATGGATTTTTTTTTTTTCATACAAACAGACTAGGAAGAATTCCCCTTCTACATGACCACTTTTGTGGGCCCATAGTGGTGTTTCGTTTGTTTGTTTGTTTGTTTTAAACATATTAGTTTGTTTTAAACATATTATTTATTTTCCGTCAACCTTATTTCCACTTTTAAAAGACAGTTTAAGACCATTCCGTGGTGGTTCTGATCCACTCAGTGGCCTGAGCGGTGGGGGCTGCAGACCAGTCTTCAGTTGCAGGCTGAGCGCTCCAGTCTTCAGTAGGAAACTGTTGCATCAACACAGAGGGCACCTGGACGCCTTCGGACCAGTCTGTCACTTCAGGCTGAGTGGCAGTGAATTCAGGAGCAGGAGCCATCCATTTTCCCTGAAACTCCTCCTTGGTCACAGCCTTTCCAGCGGCAGCCTGCTCTTCCTTTTCAATCTCTTCCTGATCTATGTAGAAGTACAGATCGGGCATGAACTCCCACGGGTACTCCCAGGAGATTGTGCCACGCATGCGCAGGACTTGCCGGGCCAGCATCCACCACATCAGACCCAGGTAGTGAGCTCCCTTGTTGTTGCACGGGATAGGAATGTAATAATGCAGAGGAGAATCTGTGTTACACAGGGCAATGGTGGGCAAGTTAACATAAGATGCTTCTGTCAGAGGCTGGTGGTCAGCCCTGGGATCAGTAACCACCAGAAGACAAGGCTCCCGGAAGGCTGCCTGGATCTGGTTAAGTGAAGGTTCCAGGAGTGAAGCGCCTGGCAATAGAAGTGGCCCCAGTAGCAGCAGCTAACTTCAGAACAGCTCTCTGGCCAGTATTTCTGGAGGATATGACACTGACATCAGCTGGATTTCCAATGTTAACGATGGCGCGAGCGGCCAAGAGCAGCTTCTCCCAGGTCCTCTTCAGGTTTATGATGTAGATGCCATCACTTTTCCTTTTGTAAATGTACTGTTCCATCTGGAAGTCAAGGTTAGTGCCACCCAAATGCGTTCCTGCTGCAAGGAATTTGAGGACATCCCCCTCCTTCATCTGCAGGACATCAAGGGCTCCGGGCATTGTGGACGTTTCCCCTTTAAGTTATCATGGGAACCAGAACAGCGCTGCCATACGGACCCTTGTGTGGGTAGCACGGAAAGCTCCATAGTATTTAAAAAGGAATTCAAAGCCATCTACTTTCTTGCCCAATTACTTCTATTATTGTTGCTTTACAATATCTGCTTGTTAGTCAAGCTCATCAACATATTATCTACTGAAGTATCAGTTTTCTTTTTTTTTATTAAATTTTATTAATTTTAATGAACATTTACAGAGATTTGGGGTTTTTCATTCATTCATTGTTGCACTACTTTCTCTACCCTCCTCCCCAGTTCGTTCTTCTTTTTTCCCCCCTTGAAAGTCTGTTTTAATTGTCCAATTGCCACAAGGCTTGTCTAAGCCAGTTCTGATTAATCTCCTTTGTCAGTGTGTCCTTTGCCATTCCCTATCGCTCCTCCTTGAGAGAGACTTTGAAGTATCAGTTTTCAATATTGGGCACAGAACAAGACAGTTGGAAAACTTGCAGGGTTTAGGACATGCCCTTTTGGGAAAAATATTTTGACATTTAATTGCACATAAATAAAGACATTCTTGGATTCTACAAAAAAAAAAAAAAGCCATCGCCATAGGTAGCTTGTATCTGTATGGTCAATGCCCAGAAGTGAAGTTAGAGCGACACAGCTCATTTCTCAAGGGACAGAAAACCAGTCGTGTGTGTACCTTTAACCTTCCAAACACATGCATGAGAAGTGTGTCAAATGATATTTCCAGGGATATAGTATTATCTGTTTATCTATTTATCCACCCATCTGTTTATCTATTGTATTACATGACCATTTTGTTGTCTAAAATTTTTATCATGCCACTGACAGAAATATTTCAATAAATGTCAGAGGGAACACTGTCCTTTAAGGAAGTTTCCTCAGGTGGGTAAATCATTTACTGAAATAACATAACAAATTTTTTTTTCCTGGAAGAAAAACAACTAGTAAGGTTAAAATTAGAGTCCCGGGTGGCACACATGGTTAAACACTCAACTATTAGCTTAAATGCTCGACGTTCAAACCCCCCAGAGGAGCCTGTGAGGACGGATGTGAGGTGTGGACGGCTTCTAAGAGCTCAGCCTTGAATATCCAACAGAGGTGTTCTCGTCAGTCACGCATGGGACCAACAGGCAGCAGCTAACAAGAACAGCAAAGCTAAAATTATCTCACCTTCTTCACAGAACTGCCTGTGGGAATAGATGGGACAACTGAGGCCCCAAGATTGCGGCAGACGCCACCAGCCAACTAAGAGTTGATAGGGCCTGAGGGAAGCCAGGGTTCTAAAGCCTTGTTGATCCTGGTGACTGATGGTCTTGCAAGTTGCTATTATCAATCATTTAGCAAATGTCTAAGGACTAGGCGTCTAGTGGGGAAAATGTAATATAATTGTATTATTGTTGTTGTGTGTCATTGATTCAGAACTGACCCATAGCTGACCCCGCTCCCTACCCCCCCTTCCAGTGAGTTTTCAGAGGCAGTAGATTACATGGGAGAAGGTTGCCCATCCTTCTCCTGCAGAACATCTGGTGTATTTGAACCGCATGCCTTTGGGATTGGAGCACAGCTTCTTACCACTAGGCCACCAGAGTACCAAAATAGTCATGAGTTCCATTAAAAAAAAAAAAAAAAAAGAAGAAGGAATATCATGAGTGGGGATAACGAGAAATAGGTACTTGAGATCAAGTGTGCAAATAAGAAGTTGTTAGAAATAAACATTCCGACTGAAGCCCAAGAGCTTTAAAAGGATCTTTGAAGCAAGCACATGGCTGTGAAGAGAAGTTTGAAGGATGAGAAGAGTTATTCCCTGGGACACACAACCTGTGGTTTAAATTAAAAATGCTGTTTGTGGATTCTCTGTTGCCTATCAACTATTAAATACATGGTATGCTCCTAACCTGATGAGAAGTGGTTGGGGTTAAGAGTTAAGTAGGAAGACCACAAACTTCTGTTGCCTTGTAGAACTGGAGAAAGGCGAGAAGGCCAAAGAGTTATGGGATTGGGGAGGTAAGATGACAGCTGGAAATGGGTATGATCTGCTTTCAAGAACTGGAGAGGTCCTGGCAGGGCAGAGAGTTGAGGTGGCCTGAGGGAGGACGGAACATGACCCTTGGTTCAGCATGGATTGAATAATGGCTCCACCTTGTGTCAGTTGGTTGAAATTGAGTGAGGTGTTTTTGTTGTCGTTTCTTTTTCTTACTTTCATTTCAGCCTAGAAACGAAAGCTTATATTGTCTACCTTTTAGGAGATTGCCGATACCGAATGGAGTAAAAGAACTTTGAGGACTGGAACTCCTATGACCATAGCACTTGAGCCCCAGTGCATTTCCAGTGTCCGTGGAGCTCCAACCTCAGCCTCCTCTGCTTCTTGCTGGTTAACAGCCAACTTGTTACTGTAGGCTACACTCTGGGCATCTTCAACACCAAAGTGACATCTTTGTTTTTTAACTCGTTTTCAATGGATTTGCCCAGATTTTCAATCTGTTGTTTGAATTCTTGATTCAAATTCCCAGGACTCTGACTATTAACCTCAGTAAAAGAAAATGATCAACACATTCAGGGATTTCCCCCCTCCCATTTATCAAAATTCTATTCCTTGGTCCAGATGTAAACATTCTTAACAGCAAAAACAGCTCACTTCCATGGAGTCAGAGCTGATTCTCCAGTGGGTTTTCAGAGGCTGTAAATCACACAGGGAGAGATGGCCCATTTTTCTCCCGAGGAGCAGCCAGTGGATTTGAACTATGTGGCTCCCAGTTGGCAGCACGACCCCTTACCACTCAGCCACTAGGGCTCCCTTAGTCTTTGTATATATATTTACATGTAAATAATTTGTGTAAACATACGATACTTACAGATTTTATATTTATAAATGTAAGGTCAAAGACTTTAATTTACCTAATGAAAATTTTTAAAAATTGAGAGTGAGATGGATTTCTTTGTTCCAGAGAAGAACTTGGAATAATTTAGATATTCACATAAGCAACACTAATTGAGAAGAGGAAGGGTGAGTGGTTGAAGAAGCTTGAGCAGTAGAAAGTAAATTATTAGAGGTAATTTTCCTTGGAAAATGTGCACCAATATAAGCCTGAGTTTTGAACTATCTATAAAGGTGTGTGTGTTCCCTCTGGCCGCTTAAGATCATGTGTCAATCTGCCCATGATTCTCTCCTTTGGTATCCCTAACCCTCTTGAATGATAAAAGACCTCCTGATGGTCTCTAGAGGCCAATGTCTGGCCCTACCACTGCCCCACAGGACACTGACCTTCCTTGAGACCCAGATCTTTGACATAGACCATTGCCCTCCCCAGAATGCCTTTCTCTCCCCTCTGTGACTTAAACTTCAGGCCTTAACTCACTCATCCCTTCCCCAAGTGAAGCATTCTCTCTCTTTCTGACTAGGGCTGTTCTGTGCTGGACACGGAACTCTCCTCTGGACACTTGTACTTTTGTATCTTACCATGTTGTCTGGTTAACATCTCTCCTCCCCCCTGTGCTGTAAGCTCTGTGAGAGAGGGCCACCTCCTCCACAGCCTAGCACCTAACAGCTGACCTGGAAAGGCTACCCCAACCCAGGCGTGTGGGGTTGTAACAACAACACAGTTGATTGTGAGTGAGTCAGGGGTCCAGCAGTATTTTTGTTTGTTTGTTTTTTTAAGGTACTTGCAATGAATAAAACATTGTACAGAATTCTATCATTCTAACTCCAGCCTGTTTCCGTCACCAATGCTATATATTCCAACTATCCTCCTTCTTTGTTGCCAACACTTGCATTCTGGTCACCAAGTAGGAGGAAGACAAGTTGAATCGATTTCAGACTGAGCAAGTACTCAGTTTCCTCATCTTTGGCTTTAGTGGTGGGTGTGCAGATCTGGATAGGTCGAGAATACGTTAATTTGAATAACAACTTGAAAAAGTTGTGCTTGGTTTGATATAAACTTGTGTTCAGGCTGGAAGTCCTGAAGGAAGTCGAGAAACTTAGCACTGCCCCTTGTTTGTCAGCACTTGACACTGGACTTTCAGCATTAGGCTTTAGAATCTCCAAAGTGTACGCTATCTTGTCTTCTGACTTCTGGGGACCTCACACAGAATGGATCTCACTGGCTGAGCTTTAGGCCTCTCTTCCTATGTGGCTGTGAGCCAGAACCCACCCATAGCTGGTAGGTTCTCAGACTCAATGAATCACATGGGAGGGGATTGATTGCTCATCCTTCCCCCGCAGACAGCTGGTTGGTCCAGTCCTACGATTCCTTCCTACTAAGTCTCTAGAGCTCCCTACCACCCTTTTCTTCAAACGTTTAACTGGAACTTTTAACTGTGGAGAAAGGCTGGACTTTGGCGCCATCTCCTGGCAGCTCCCGTTTGTGTAGCCTGGCGTCAACCATGACTATTATTAACACGCTGCCGCAAATGACAAATGTGTTTCCAAGCACGGCCGTCAATTTAAAAAGTGTGCGGCAAGGTGTTTAATGACCCTGGACCAAGCGGTCTGAACCTTGTTCTCTCCTGCACCATCCTGGCCGTCTCTACCACGCTGAAGTCGCTGTTGCAGTCATTGTGTAAATGCATCTTGTTGAAAGTCTTCTCTTCTTTTTCTGACGCTCTACCTTACCCAGCATGATCCCTTTTCCCAAGGGCTGTTCCCTCTGGCAAAATGTTCAAAGTGTGTGAGACCAAGGTGCTCTAAGGAGCACGCTGATTACACTTCTTCCAAAGTAGGCTTGTTTGTTCTTTTGACAGTTCATGAGACAGTCAATAATATCCGCAAACAGCATAATTCGCATGCACTTATTCTTCTTTGTTGTTGATCTGTGCCATCGAGTTGCTGAACCCTGGCCTATCTAATCCAGTCTCACTGTCTCTGACACATCTAACCAAAGCATGGTGTCATTCTCCAAGGAATTGTCCCTCTTGGCCACATGCCCAAAGCATGTGAGACAGAGCTTCAAATACTCACCTCCAAGGAGTGGCCTGGTTTCACCCTTTCCAGTTCGAACCTGTTTGTTCTCTTGGTAGGGTCTCTATGACTCTGGCCTGTAGTCTTCACGCATCTCTTTCTGTCTGATTGCTTTGATGAACTCTCCAAGATTGTCAGTCTTTTCAGAACAGGAAGCAATCTCGGGAGTTTTGAAGCCAAGGACAGGCCTCATCTGGGTGGTAGAACCGTATTGTTGTCAGAGATGCTCTGACCTGAGGAGCAAGCTAAGGATGCTGTGGTGTGACCAGGAAGGAGCTGCCCTGGGAGGGGGAGGATAGGGTGGCGGGGCGAACTCAAGCTCTGGAAGCCAGCAGAGTTGAGTGTCCCCCAGCTCTCTCTTCATTATCTCTCCAGCTATGAAACCGGCCTGGAGAGCGTGGGAGCTGTGGTGTATGACTTCCGCTAATTTTACAGCAACAGCATAAACCGATTCCCATGAGATCCACCATATTCCCACACGCCGTGTGCTTAATTTTTCTAAACATAAGTGACCCTGTGAACAACAGATCTGAGCCTCGTCCCATCCTGCGTCGTCCTCACCATCTGTGATACGCTCCGGCCCCTGCTTACGGTCACTGTGCCAACCCACCTGACTGAGAGGCTCTACCTTTCCCTGTAGGATGTCCTCTTCCAAGGCCTGGCCCCTCCTGATTACATGCCCAACGTGTCTGAGACCAGTCTTCACCATTCTTGTCTCTAAGGAGCACCCTGGTTACGCTTCCTCCAGGACGGACTTGTTGGTTCTTTTAGCAGTGCATGGGATACTCAGTACTTTCCTCCAACTCCACCTTTCAAAGCCATTGTTTCTTCTATAACCACCTTTGCTCAATGTCTAACTCTCAGATGCATAGGAAACAAGTGAAAATATCACGGAATACTGTTGTTTTTATGTGCCATAGAGTCACTTGTGACTCGTAATGACCCTATGCACAATAGCTCTACATACGTTATCTTGAATCAGTCTCACGACACACCTACCCCCATCTCATTCAGAGTCTTCCTTGTCTGCATTGTGCCTCCACCCTTTCAAGTGTGATACTCTTCTCCAAAAAATGACCTCTCCTAACAGCATGTCCTAAGTAGGTGGGACAGAGTTTCAAAATCCTTGCCCCCAAGGAACAGCCTGGTTTCACCCTCTCTGGGATAAACCTGTATATTCTCTTGGCAATCCGTGATATGTTCAATACTCTTTTCGAGCACCACAACTCAAAGGCATCAATAATTCTTCTGTCATCTGTTGTCATTGTCCAGCTCTCTGTTGTATACCAAGTAATTGCAAAGACCATGGCTTGAATCAGGTGTATTAGTGTCCAGGCTGACATTCTTGCTCTCCAACACTTTTGAGAGGTTCCTGACAGCAGCTTTCCCCAGAACAATGAATCTTTTGATGTGTTTTTTTTTTCTTTTTTCACAGGTCCCCACTACCACAAATGATGCGGTTGAGTTTCCTACATTTGGGAAAATCGCAGGGGTGAGCACATCCAGATGTAATGGACAAGCCTCACACTGGGAAAACCTCCTTCATGATCATGGTCTGTCCCCTGCCAGGTAAATATTCATCTTTTGGTTTATTTTTTTT
>NW_006399916.1:4685402-4686516 GCF_000299155.1 Elephantulus edwardii
GGAAGACCCTCTATGAGGTGGATTGATTTAGTGACTGGGGTAATGGGGATGGCTGGGTCAGAGGCAGTGCGATTGGCACAGGATTGAGCAGAGTTTAGGGTTGTTGTACATAGGGTCGCTATGCGTCGCAAACAACTCGACGGCACATAACAACAACAACAACAACAACAATATTTAACTCAGCCAGCTGCCCCAGAGCCTATGGTCTCAGAGGCTATGACTTTTGTCATTTCTGCATGATCTTCTCTCTTTCATTTAGCTCTTCATAAAATTAATGTTTATTTTATTCTGTCCCTATTTCTGGTGTGCACGTTCTGGAACCAATGGTACTAAAGGGAGAAGTCTAAGCTGCACTGAAGGCATTGTCCAAAAATAAGGTTCCCAGAATTGACAAGGTGTCAACTGAGGTGTTTCAGCAAACAGATGCAGCCTTGGACGTGCTCATGCTTCTATGCAAAGAAATTTGGAAAATGATTACCTGGCCAAACAATTTGTATAAATCCATTCCAAAAGGCAATGATCCAACAGAGTACAGACATTTTTGAACAGTATCACTTGTAGGCAAAATATTGATACAGAGTATTTATTCAAAAAAGCACTGAAGCACATCAATAAGGAACTGCCAGAAAGTCAAGCTGGATTCAGAAGAGGCTGTGGCACCAGGGATATCATTGCTGATGTCAGATGAGTCTTGGCTGAAAAGAATACCAAAGAGATGCTTGTTTGTATTTTATTGACTATACAAAGCCATTTGACTGGGTTTATAACAAATTATGGCTAGCATAGAGCAGTTAATTTTGCTCATGTGAAACCTTTATCTAGACTAAAAAGCTGTTGTCCAAACAGAATAAGGGAACATCATCTGGTTTAAAATCAAGAAAGGTGTGCATCAGGGTTGTATCCTTCTCCTTATCTAGTCAGTCTATATGCTGAACAAATGATCTATGAAGGTATACCTTGAAGGTATGAAGAAAAATGTGGCATCAGGATCAGAGGAAGACTCATCAACAACCCATATAACGCAGATGGTACAACCTTGATTGCAGAAACCAAAGAAAACTTGAAGCATTTGTTGAAGATGATCAAAGACTACAGCCTTCAATATGGATTACAT
>NW_006399916.1:4703314-4714142 GCF_000299155.1 Elephantulus edwardii
TGTTGGCGCAGGATAGAGCAGGGTTTAGGGCTGTTGTGCATAGGGTTGCTATGAGTCGAAAACGACTCGACGGCACATAACAACAACAACAACAACATATCCAGCACCAAAACTCAAAGGCTTTGGTTTTTCTTCTATCATCCTTAGTCATTGTCCAGCTCTCTGATGCTTAGCAAGTAATTGTGAAGACCAAGACATGGATCAGGCGTACCTTAGTCTGTTGACTGACATCATTGCTCTTCAGTACTCTGCAGAGGTCTCTGACAGCAAATTTTCCCAGTGCAATTTGTGTTTTGATTTCCTGGCTGCCGGTACCAAGAGTGTTGATTGTGGAGCCAAGCAAGCTGAAGCTGTTAACAATCCCAATCTCTTCTCCATCTATTGTGATGCTGCCAGTTGGCCCAGTGGTGAGAATCTTTGTTTTCCAGATGTTGAGCTTCAAGCTATATGAAGGCTGCAGACCTTGATCTTCTGCAGCAAATGCCTCAGGTACTTCTCAGTTTCAACAAGCAGGGTTGTGTCATCTGCATAACACAGATATTGATGAGTCATGATGGCACATTCCTTCTCACAGAGCCCAGACTCCCAGATGGTCTGTTCCTTGTATAAGACTGAAAAGATATGGACACATTCCTGTCATACACCCTTCCTGATTTTGAATCATACACTGTTTCCCTGCTGTGTTCTGACAACTGCCTCCTGATCCAAGTATAGATTTTGCATAGCACTATAATGTGTTCTGGGATTCCCATTCTTCTCAGAGTCAGCCACAGTTTGTTGTGATCCACATAGTCAAACGCCTTTGCATAGTCAATGAAACACAGATAGACATTCCTCCGGTATTCTCTTATTTCAGTCAAAATCCATCTAACATTAGCTATAATGTCCCTAGTGCCATGGGCTCTTTGAACCCAAACTGGACATCTGGCAATTCTCTGTTAGCACTCCTTTTTATTTATACCTTTCTATGGTGAGGGTAATAATCCTGAACTCTCAATAGCTTTCTGCTTCCTCTTCTCTCTTTTTTCATGTGTCTGTACTAAGCTCCAGTGGCCCATGGGTAAGGAGTTGTGCTGCCAACCCAAGGACAACTGTTCGTAGCTGTATCCACCAGCTACTGCAAGGGAGAAAGATGACCCATTTCTCCCCATGTGATTTACAGCCTCTGCAAGCCCTCTGGAGGGTCAGCTAGGAGTCAGTGCTGATTCCAAAGCAATGGGTTGAGTTGAATTGTACCATCAGCCAAGATCAGCTCTACAGTGATACTAGCATTCAAGGGGAGGAAGAGAATTGACACTATACTCTTTCTGCCCTGGGTTCTTTTCTTTTTCTTACATTGATTTGCTTACAAAGTTTGTATACATTGTGTTTCACACTATTCTTCATTCATATTGTGTTTCATACAATCTTCCCACTCATTGTGTTTTATAAAACTAATCACCATTGGACCTTCCTCACCATTACCCTGTCTTTTTTTGCCTGCATCCTTCCCATTTCCTTCCCTCTCCCTCCACCCACCAATCTATGTAACCCTGTGGTTTCACCCCATCCATTCTCCCCCCTTTGCTCCTACCCCTTCCCCCCTTGAGCTCCCACACGTTTTACTAGTTATCCTTCTATTTTTACAATAATGGTCTTATGTAGTATTTGTCTTATGAGATCGAGTGAGTTCACGTACCATAATGCTCTCCAGTCACTCCCAAGTTATGGGCTAAACAGGACAGGAGAATTTGAGATATAGAGCTACAAGCAGGAGAAGGACTTTGTCAACTGGCACGTTGAGTAACTTGGGCTCTTTAAATGAAAGTGTCTCTGAAGGGACAGATTTCTTCTGTGGATAAGGAAACAGGAAGACTAGTACATGCTGTGTGGACACTCAAATCTATACTTTCAGAATAGTGTTTCACAGTAATTATCAAAATTTTGAATTCACATAATCCCTTTCTCCAAGCCCTCTGTAAAATGGTGTTGGAAGTATTAACAAAAACATTTGAAAAAAAATTGTGGAAAATGCTCCGTTGAGATAGAAAAAAATTTGAAAACAGGCTCAATGTTCATTGATTAAGTAAATTAGGAGACTTGGTTAAGTAAATTAGGAGACTCTCAACACATTGATTTTGTCATATTTGCATTAGCAAAATCTGTTGTCAGACTTCTCCAAAGGGCTGAAGAGCAATGATGTCAGTTTAAAGAAGAAGGTGTACCTGAGCCAAACCATGGTCTTTCCAATCACCAGTTATGCATTTGAAAGCTAGGCAGTGAATAAGAATAACAGAACAATCAATGCCTCTGAATAGTGGTATTGGAGAAGAGTATTGACTAACCATAAATTATTGCCAAAAAGATTGCCAAAAGAACAAACAAGTCTGTCTTGGAGAAGTAGGTATGTTGTCAGGAGAGGCCATGAAAAGACATTGTGCTGAAAAAGGTGGAGGGTCAGAGAGAGAAAAGAAGACCCTCAACAAGATGGATTGACAGAGTGACCTACAAGGGGCTTGAGCAGATCAGAGACGTGAGAATGGCACAGGGTAGGACAAGGTTCAGATCATTGTTCATAGGGTTATGAGTCAGGGTCAAATTAACGGCCCTTAACAATAACAACAATAACAACTACGTTCCAAAGGGCACTGGAGAGATGGCAGACAGCATAAAGGGGTCTGCATATCCTCACCTGAGAGTCATACTCAATATATTGTTAAATGAAAATCTATTAGAATACATGCAAAATTATTGCATTTTTAAGTTTATGACAGAGATTGCCAACTATCTCTCCTTGTGCTTTCTTTTTTTTTATTTTGTCATGGAATCCTGGGCCCCCTCATCATCTAATTACAGAAACCCAGATCTGGGTGGCCTACTGGGTGGGAAATTACATCGCCAATCTAAAGGCCGATGGTTTGAATCCACCAGCTGCTCCTGGGGAGGAAGATGGACACTCTCCTCCGGACCCACCTTGACTCCTCCGACCCAGCTGGAGGGTCAACTGTGAACTGGTTCTGACTTGACAGCCACAGTTACTTGTTTGTGTTACGTAGCCTGCCGAAAGCCACAGCAGCCCACATTTACCTTTCAGCAGGGCGCTCCCGTTCAGCTAGGTCTGCACAGGATCTAAATCTGGACACCAGGGTGAATGCAATCCAGGGTCACTTCTTTGAGGAGGAAGCCAGCTGTCACTCACTTCCTCTGTCCTTTTCCTGCAGAAATAATGCTTTGATGCAGACAAGATGACCATGCCAGGGGAAGTGACTCCATTGATGTAGGGGAACAACTTCTAGAAAGAGGGTTACACCTCTTTTTTGTTTGAGTCATTGTTATTTTTGGAGCTCTGGTGGCCTGGTGGTAAGGAGCTGGGCTGTCAATCCGAAGGCATGCAGTTTGAATCCACCAGCTGCTCTGTGGGGAAAAGATGGGCAATCTCCCCTGTGTGATTTACTTGGAAAACTTTCTGGAGGGTCACTATCAGTCAGTTCTCTGACTCAACAGTACATAACAACAACATTACTGCAGTGGATCCTTTGTCCTAAATGATATTATCTGTGTCTATAGTATTTGTCATTGTGGTGTTGTTGGGTGCCATGGATTCAGTTATGACCCACAGTGACCCGGTGAGCAGCAGATCTGAACCCTGTCCCATGCTGTCTCTCCTGCACCATTCTCATGATCTCTAAAATGCCCAGACCCAGGTCTGCAGTCATTGCGTCAGTCCATATTATCAGCATAACGATCACATTTACAGAATGCTTACTGAGTGCTGACTGCCAGGCATGTTCTAAGCATGTTCCAGGTTGTATCTCATCTACCACTCAGAACAATCAAATAGAATCAGCCATAATGATCTTAGTTTTACAAATTCCCATCTGAGAGCTGGACAATGAGTAGGGATGACAGAAGAATTGATGCCTTTGAGCTGTGGTTCTGGAGAAGAGCACTGAATATCCCATGAACTGCCAAAAGAACAGACAGATAACTCTTGGAGAAAGTGGAGCCAGAGAGCTCCTTGGAGGCAAAGATGACAAAGCTTTATCTCACATACTTCGGGCATGTTCCTAGAAGGAACTATTCATTGGGAAAGGACATTATGCTTGGAAAGGTGGAGAACCAATGAAAGAGAGGAAGACTCTATGAGATAGATAGACACAGTGACTGTAGCAATGGGCTCTAGTGTGTCAGAGATGATGAGGATGGCACAGGAGAGGACAGGGGTCAGATCCGTTGTTCATAGGGTCGCTCTGAGTCATACTCCACTTGATGGCACATAACAACAACAGTAAGTGATCCCTGGGTGCTGTAAACTGTAAATGTCTGAGCAAAGCTGGAAGGTGTGAGTTCAATCTTGAGAGCCTTGGAGGAAAGGCCTGGTGACCTCCTTCCCCAAGGACCAGTTGGTGAAAAGCCTGGGGGGCATGGTGCTGTTCTGACATACATTGGGCTGTCAGGAATGGGAGCCATGAGACCAGTGAGCCCAGGCAGTTGGTCACACACCCAGGTGACACAGAGAGGTGGGTGGAGTGGGAGAAGGCCCTGGTCCCTGCACTTCCACGCTGGCCACCACCAGACCCTAGAGGGCAGTCCTGAGAGTCTGGGGTGTAAAGGATGCCCCAGGTGGTGTGGGTGTAGTGGTCACTGACGCCGGGGAGCAGCTGGTGAGTTCGAACCATAGATCTTTGTGATGGCATTGCAGACAGCTGCTTACCACTGGGCCACCAGAGCTCCTGGGAGGACATGGAGGGAAGAGAAGGAAGAAAGCCAACTTTCTCCATGCCACATTTGCACACTTGAATATCTCATCATTTAGTATTGTCCAATCTGAAAGAAGGAAGTCAGTTCTGAGTCCAGATATTTTGTGAGACATGAACTGGATAGAGAGTGGTAATGTCCACTTTCAATGTGATCTGGAAAAAGCAGGAGTCTGCTCCTGGGGCTGAGGGCTCACTCTACAGGGCCAGCCTGGGTCACCAAGGCCTGGGGGTCCCACGGCTGCCTGGGGATGCACTGCACAGAGCAGAGCAGGATCAAGATGCCACATAGGTGGCCAGGGGCACCCTGGGCACTCAACGCTTGTCACCCTTTGCTTTTCTGCTGTCTCTCTCCTTGTAAACCCAGGAAGCAGAAAGCTCGTGAGGCCTATCACCCCTCCAGTGAGCTTCCTCTCTCCCGGGACTGTAAATATTTACCATGATACTTTCTGGGGGCAGTTAGTTAAGCCCTGCCTTCCCAAGAGCCGCCTGCCCACAGCCCTGAAAGTTCCCCTTGCTGCATGTTGTCTATCAGCAGATGGACGGACCATATTTGGGCTGAAACCAGCAGGCTGCTGTTTGCTTTCATTTCAGAGCTTCCAGCGGGGATGGAGCCGGGTAGGCTGGAAGCGATTGGGCTGACAAGAATCAAGAGACTGGGGGTTTTGTCCATTTATGTCCCTACAGAGGTCACAGTGGAAGAGTCTGCATGTACGTGACAGGGTTGCAAAGAGCCACCAACGCAGCAGGCACTTTTGAATGGAAAGTGCTTTTTTGTATTACACAGTTAGGAAAAAAATCAACTTGAACATGTTTTGGTTTTTAAAAATGCACCCATGAGAGAGCATGTTCTTTTCTTTTTCAGCTAATGTCTTAGAAACATTATGAAGGCAGTGGCGGTTCAGTGGTGGAATTCCCACCTTCTGTGATGCGCTGGGAAAATCTACTGTCAGGGACCTCGCCAAAGTGCTGAAGACCGTGTGCCCGACTCAAGCCATGGTCTTTTCAGTTGCTTTCTATGCCTCTGAAAGTTGGACAATGACTAAGGATGATGGAATCCACTCCTTTGAGTTATGATGATGGAGGAGAGTGCTGAATATCCTATGGACTGTCCAAAGAACAAAAAAAAATCTGTCTTAGAAAAAAAGTGCAACCAGGGAGCTCCTTAGAGGCAAGGATGATGAAACTGCATCTCACGTACTTTGGGGCATGTTGTCAGGAGGGGCCAGACCTTGGAAAAAGACATCCTGCTGGGAAAGGTGGAGGGCAGAGGAAGGGCCTCAGTGACATGGAGTGACAGGTGGCAATCGGCTTGAGCATATCAGAGGTGATGAGGAAGGCATAGGATAGGAGAAGTTTCAGATCTGCTGTTCATAGGGTCACAATGAGTTGTAGTTGATTCAACAGCACCTAACAACAACAGCCATGAGGAGACCAGTTTTAGTCTCAGCCAATGAACTCGTGGACATCCACCACCTGGCTATCAATGACACTTGTGTGTTGATTTGATGCTGAGGTTTTAGCAGAGCTATGTAAAGGTGTTTGACTGTGTGGATCACTACAAACTGTGGCTGACTCTGAGAAGAATCACAACACTTGATTGTGCTTATGTGAAACCTATACTTAGAACAGGAGACAGTCATCAGAATAGAGCAAGGAAACACGGCAAAATTGGGAAGGGTGTGCATCAAGGATGTGTCCTGTCTCCATATCTTTTCCGTCTATATGCAGAACAGTTTATCCTGGAGGCTGGGCTCATCAGGATTGGAGGAAAATTCATCAACAATCTGTGTTATGCAGGTGACACAACCCTGCTTGCTGAGACTGAGGAGGACCTGATGTGCTTGCTGCAGAATATCAAGGACTGCAGCCTTCAATATGGATTGAAGCTCAACATCAAGAAAACAAAGATTCTCACCACTGGGCCGATTGGCAGCATCATGATAGATGGTGAAGAGACTGAGATTGTTAACAGCTTCAGTTTGCTTGGCTCTACAATCAACACTCTTGGTACCAGCAGACAGGAAACGAAAAGACAAATTGCATTGGGAAAGTCTGCTGTCAGAGACCTCTCCAAAGTATTGAAGAGCAATGATGTCAATCTGGAGACTAAGGTGCACCTGATACAGGCAATTACATAGCAATTACTTGCTATGCATCAGAGAGCTGGACAATGACTAGGGATGATAGAAGGAGAGTTGATGCCTTTAAGCTTCGGTGCTGGAGAAGAATATTGAATATACCATGGATTGTTAGGAGAACAAACAAGTTCGTCCTGGAGAGGGTGAAGTCAGACTGCTCCTTAGAAGCAAGGAGTCTGAAGTTTTGTCTGACATACTTAGGACATGTTATAAGGCAGGATCAGTCCTTGGAGAGGGACATCATGCTTGGTAGGGTGGAGGGACAGCGCAGGAGGGGAAGACCCTCTATGAGGTGGATTGATTCAGTCACTGGGGTAATGGGGGTAGACGTGTCAGGGACAATAAGACTGGCAAAGGATAGAGCAGGGTTTAGGGCTGTTGTACATAGGGTCGCTATGAGTCGCAAATGACTCGATGGCACATAACAACAAAAATGTGATTGAGACAGAGTAGGAAGAAAAAGATGGCAATCTACTCGCACAAATCCTGATGAATCAATCTCAGTGGTCAGGGAATGATGAGGACCAGGTGTCCTCCTGCTGCAGTGTGAATGTGTCACCTCATGCTGAAGGTTAGTCACAAGGACAAGGGACCATGGCATTGTTTCCCTCATCCGCATTCTTCCAACAATTATCAACTGAGTTTTCTCCTTAAAATTATCTGTGGATAATTATCTCGAAGTTACACTTGTTTTAAAGCCATGTCAGCAGAGAACATTTCTCTCCTAGGCCTTCTCTGAAGTCCAAGCCAGGTCTTTGGTCCCCTGGGGCGTGTGCCAGGTAATCCCAGCAGGAGGGCTGTTTGAGGCCTCCATGGTTCATGTATGAGTCATTCTCATTAAGTGAGTTTTGCTTTGGACAGAATAGTTTCTGCTCAGAATCAGTTCTGTTTGGCAAATATTTTGTCTGTTTATTTCTTGGGCAGGAGTGAGAGATAAAAAAAGTGAGAGCTAGATGGAATAAGTTACCACACAATGACAGACAAAGACAAGGAACACTGTTCTAAGGGGTCTATCTTCTTGCGATAAGGGAAGAACAATGAGGGCTTGGGAGAGGGGTTTGAGAGAAGAATAGGCCACCGCCCAAAGGGGACAAGGAGGAGACATGAGAGAGAACAGGGTTTAGGAGATTAAGGGTAGAGCGGAGTGAGGGGGCAGGCTGGAGGGGAGGCTCAGCCCCCTGGGAGATCTTTGCTTCTCCATGATCCTCCAGTGGCAGTGGTTCTCAGGCAAGGAGATAGTGCCAGTTTGGATCTACGGAAAAGTTTTTGTTACTCTGTGATATGCTTTCAGATTTAATCTTTTGTTACTGTGTATGTGTATGGTCGAGTCAGAACTGACTCTTATCTTACCCTCCAGTGGATTTTCAGAGGCTGTCAATCACACAGGAGGAAATTTCCCATATTACTGGTGGATTTAAACTTCCTGATTCTAGGTTAGATCACAACTCCTTATCACCAAGTGACTAGAGCTATTTATAAAAATGTATGTAATTTTAAAATTGATGTTGTTTGCACCATTGAGTCACCTATGTGCCATAGCAACCCTATATATAACAGTTCTGAACCCTGCCCTGTCCTGAGCCAGTCTCACTGACTCCG
Source organism: Elephantulus edwardii (assembly GCF_000299155.1). Classification (NCBI taxonomy): domain Eukaryota; kingdom Metazoa; phylum Chordata; class Mammalia; order Macroscelidea; family Macroscelididae; genus Elephantulus; species Elephantulus edwardii. The sequence goes on from NW_006399916.1 coordinate 4,711,791, forward strand.
ACACACCAACTCCATTGTTAACAAGTCAACCCATTTCAACCACTGTCTTCCTTTCTTGTGCTATCCCTCCACCCTTCCAAGCGTGATATCCTTCTCCAAGGTCCTGCCTGGTAATATGCCCAAAATATGAGAGCTTCAAAATCCTAGTCTCTAAGGAGAAACTTGGGTTTCACCTTCTCCAAGGTAGACCTGTTTGTTCTCTTGGCAGTCCATGGTATGCTCAATACTCTTCTCTAGCATCACAACTCGAAGACATCAATTCTTCTTCTGTCATCTTCAGTCATTGTTTAGGTCTTTGATGTATGCATCAAAGTAATTGTGAAGACCATGGCCTGGATCACATGTACCATAGTCTCTAGACTGACATCATTGTTCTTTTAGCACTTTGGAAAGGTCCCTGACAGCAGATTTCCCCAATGCAGTTTGTCTTTTGATCCCCTGACTGCTGATGACAAAGTGTTGATTGTGGAGCCAAGCAAACAGAAAATTGTTAACAATCTCAATCTCTTTATCTTTCTTTAAAAAAAAAATTATTATTTTTTGTGTGTGTACCTCAAATAGGATCTGACTAGTACAGGAGGAGATTGCCAATCTCTTTATCTTTCATGGTGCTACCAATTGGCCCAGTGGTGAGAATCTTTGTCTTCTTGATGTTGAGCTTCAATCCATAAACACTTCAGGTCCTCCTCAGTTTCAGCAAGCAAGATTGTATCATCTGCATAACATAGGTTGTTAATGAGTCTTTCTCCAGTCCTGATGCCACATCCCTCCTCATAAAGTCCAGCGTCTCAAATAACCTGTTCTGCATATAGATTGAAAACGTATGGAGAAAGGAGACATCCCTGACACACTCCTTTTTTTTATTTTGAACCATGCAGAGTCTCCTTGCTCTGTTCTGAGGACTGCCTCCTGGTCCAAGTATAGGTTTTGCATTAACACAATAAAGTGTTCTGAGATTCCCATTTTCCTCAAGGATGGCCACGATTTGTTGTGATCCACACAGCCAAATGCCTTTGCATAGCCAATGAAACACAGAGAGACATTCCTCTGGTACTCTCTGCTGAAGGGTCAAATCATCATTTTGACTTGATGGTACACAACAACAATGAAGCTTAAAATGAGCCATTCCTGAGGCAAAGAAGGGTATCTCTTTACAATCAAGAAGGAGGATCCAGAGTACAGCATCATCCTTGGAACTGGGACCTTGTGCTGAGCCTCTGCTCCATCCAGGAGACAGACAGCTGTAAAACTAGTGAGACGGTAAGAAGGCAAAAGGCACAGAAATGACTGCAGGGCTTCCTGGGACATGGAGTGAAAATGCAGTGCCTTTGGGCACTTGTTGGGGAGCTGGTTTTCTGACCCCTGTGGCTCTGAGCCTTTCAGTAAGGGCTTACTGGCAGAATGAAGACTTAGATGACAATGCTAATATTTCCGTGAGTGGATCAGAGGTTAACAGACCATGAGACCAAGAACTGGACCATCGCTGTAATGGACATCTGCAGACACAGCTCTCAAGAAGCCATATTAATTGAAGAGCAGCATTCTAAGTCAGTCCTGATTGTGAACTGTAACTTGTTACTTCCACAAGAAACCCCATAAGTCCGTGAGTTCTGTGCAACAGATTAGTGAACCCAGCAGAGGAGTAAGGAGTGCCCTGTGAGAGGCCTCTAGGGTCAGAATTGAATCTTGTCTTATCTTGAATCCTATATTGCTGCTTCACCAGGCTGATAGAAGTTGAGGGAACCATCGTGGTGTTGGTTGTCATTAAGTCAGGACCGATCATGAGAAGATTCTGTTCATCCTTCTCCTGCAGAACAGCTGGTGGGCTTGAACCGTGTGCCTTTGGGATTGAAGTTCAGCTTCCTACCGCTAGGCTACCAGAGTTCTGAGGAAACCACACAAGTCTCAAAAGTGCAGGACTTGATCTTTTTCTTTAAAAGGATTAGTATGAGTCAGCAGCAGGAATGAAACTACAATGCCTTGTAGAGAAATGAAAGTATCAAAGATCTGTTTAGACTACTAAAAATTGACAGTTGATCAGCTTAAAGCCACATTACAGGTCCATGGTGGGGAACATAAAAGAGTTCTGCAGAGGCAACTCTACTTGTTTCTTATTATTGTTTTAGTTGATTTTACTTGAAATTTACATACACATAGATTTGAAGATGCCAAATAATGCAAAATTGCATATAATTTAAAAAAACTCATGAATTTAAAAATCTGGTTTTAAATCTCAGAGGACAGTGCTTATAAGTGTTTTAGTCCTTTCTCTTTTTTTAATTTTATACTGGTTTATTTACAAAGAACGACCACTTGGCCAACTGACTGGAAGAGATCGATATTTGTTCCTAT
>NW_006399916.1:4715447-4725404 GCF_000299155.1 Elephantulus edwardii
CTCACACCAGATATTTACCACTTCCTTCACCCCTCTATCAAATTGTGTGACCCTATGATTAACATTCCCCTCCCCCGCCCATCTTCAGCCCTTTGCTCTCCCCTTTCCCCCTTGGATCCTTATACTCATTCTACAATAAAGGTATTATACCGTATTTGTCCTTATAGGACTGAGTTAGTTCACTTTGCATAATGCACTCCAATCTCTCCCAAGTTAGGTAGCAATTTAGAAATCATTGTTCCTCTGTGCTGCATAGTAAGTATTCCATCAAGTGAGTGTACCATAATTTCTCAACCCATTCAGTTGTAGTTGGACATTTGGACTGTTTTCATGTTCTTGCGATGGTGAATAATGCTCAATGAAAAAAAAAAGGATTAGTATGGGCATCGTTGTTTTGGCTACAGTATGTGTCAAATGTTTAATAAATGTTGATAATTGTAGAGGGGCGTCATTTTGAGTCCTGCTCAACTTGAAGGCAGTCAGCAACAACATGTGTCAAATGAGCTTTTATTTTATAACATTAATTCTAATTTATTAATATAATTAATTAATCGCAATGTCTAATCAACACCTTACTGTTTATTGTCTTTCCTTTCACCCAGTTTATCTGTTTATTTTTGTTATTTTTTAAAATTTTATACTTTAAAAAAATTATACTGATTTATTTACAAAGTTTGAATACATTGTTTTATTCTGGTTTCTTTACAAAGTTCATATACATTGTTTTTCTTATTTGATTTTTCCCATTTCCTTCAACCGCTCCTCCCTCCACCCATCAAAATGTGTGACCCTGTGATTAACTGCCACCCCCTCCCATCTCACCTGTCTGTTTCCCCTCTCCTTCCTCTTGGATCCTAATGCACATTCTACAATAATGGTCGTATGCAATATTTGTTCTTATGAGACTTAGTTAGCTCACTCAGCATAATGCTCTCCAGTCCCTCCCAAGTTAGGTAATAATTTACAAAACCATTGCTCTTGTACGCTGTGTAGTATGCCAGTGTGTGGATGCACCATAGTCTCTCAATCCATGTGATTGTGGTTGACTATCTGGATGCCTCCATGTTCTTGCGATGGTGAATAACGCTACCATGAACATTAGCATGCAACTGTCTGTTTGAGCCTCAGTTCTCATATTCTCAGGGTATATTCCAAGCAGTGGAATAAATAGCTGGGACATATGAAATTCCTATGTTCAGCTTTTTGAGGAAATATCAAACTACCTTCTAGAGTGTTTATACCATTTTACAATCCCACCAACAATGTATAAGAGTTCCTATCTCTACACATCCTCTCCAACAGTTATTTACTTGGTGTCCTTTAAATGAGCTTCTCAAATGATTTTACTGATGAGCATGCAACACTGGGCTGGACTCTAAGCATTTGGGGAACAAATACAGAGTCCTGGCCCCAAAGAGCCTCTATGTGGGGAAAAACGCTTGAAACACTAAGGGGAAAATACCCTGGAGAATGTTCACATGCACTGCATAATGACCAGAGAGGACTAAGGCACGGATTCTGAGCACCCACGGGAGTATTTACATACACATGAATATTAATAAATATTTCACTCTTTAATAAAGCTATAAATGCTAGAGGCGTGTCAGCTGCCCAGCCCCACTGTCCTGGTGGGAGAAAGTGTCACATTAAGTTCCCTGCTGGCAGCATGTAGTGTAGTGAGCGCAGGGCTATAAATAGTAAACGGCAGAGTTTACAGTATATGTCGGACTTTGCCTGACAAGTGATGCTGATGGAATAACGGAACAGAAGTATACATAAATAGAAGCTGAATGTAGTGCAGATTCAGAGATGCAAATATATCTTGCAGGGGGCGGAGAGATTGAAGGACACGCGATTTCTTCCATAGAAAGGCAAAATAGTGCTGTGGAAAGAATATGAGCTTTGCCTTCAGATTAACTGACATTCAAATTCCAACCCTTCCACTTACTGTGTGAAACAGGGTACAGTAGCTACTCATTTCCCAGCATCTGCTGTGGGCTGTTAGCTTATGCAATTGATTTGGCATTAAACCTGATGCTATCTAAAACAGCCACGGAGCTCTGGTGGCCTACTGATAAGGAGTTGCACTGCCAACCCAAAGGCAGGTGGTTTGAAACCACAAACTGCTCCAAGGGAAAAAGATGAATAATGTCTTGTCTTCTCACATGATTTACAGCCTCTGAAAACCCGCTGGAGTGTCAGCTATGAATTGGTTCTGACTCAGTAGTAAAAACAACAGTTAAGCCTGAAGGTGTCCCAGAGAGAGTCTTGCAAATATTTAAACAAAGCGAACCCCTGAGGTCATCTTGAAGCTAAATACCAGACTAACTCACAGAATGACTATGATCCTTCAGTACTGTGGCTGTGAAAAACTCATTTCCAGGAGGCCAAGTAGTCAACGATGACTTTATAACAAAGGCAAGAGTGTAAGCGGACAAGGAAACAAGATTAATGGATACAAAACAACCAGAAAGCTATTAATGTGACTAAACAATTTGTGTAGAGAGGGTTGGATGGAACATTAAATTGCTATATAAATGTTCACTGAAGAGCCAAGAAAATATTTAAAAAAAAACCCCATATTTAAAAAGGAGGGCGTCTGTGGGTTTGAACCATCTTTAGTTGTGCCCTCAGCAAGGTGAGAAACCACTTAGGGTCTTATTTGCACCCAGTGTAAAAAGAAGGGCAGCCATTATCTCCTAGGGTAGTTGTGGCCATGAAATGAATTATTCTCTATAGAACATGTAAGGGAGCTCTGATGGCTTATTGGTAAGGAGGTGAGCTGTCAACCCAAAAGCACATGGTTTGAATCTACCAGCTGCTTCACAGGAGAAAGATGGGCAATCTTCTCCCATGGGATTTATAGCTTCTGAACTTTACAGTACTTCACAATACATAACAACAAACATGTGCATTAGTGAATACTCTTTCTGATGACTAACAAGTTGACAAGACAAAGGTGTCAAAGACTTTCAGTTAGAAGATGTTTTTCTTCACATTTTCTGTTGGTCTTGAGTAGATTCACACTCCCTAAATATTGTATGCAATTTTCTGTTTTCTGGAAGAATTACTCCAAACTGGGGTCTAGGTCCTTAACTGCCTAACAGAAATGCGGACACCTCTTTACTACTCAGAATTGACAACTCCTGACAACAGGTCCTGAGGACACCCCAGCTCCTACTCCCCCTGGGACTCTCCCCACTCAGTGGCCCTCAGAAGCCAGAGCTGCCTAAGGATCAAACCTTTCATTCACATTTGACTTTCTTCCTGCACCTCAACTATCATTTTTACGGTCTGACCATGTTCCTTCTTCACCCAGTGCCTCTTAGAGACATTTCTTCTCCATTCCGGCTTCTCACTTTGTCTGATTTCCCCTATCAGCAGGCAGCAGATAACCCCACTATCTCTACTTTGAACTCAGTGCCAAATCAATGATCACTCTCTTAAAGGCCACACCTTTCCCAGTCATTTCTCTTCCTTTGTTACAACTTTGAATATCTTCACTGACTGTTCAGATTCCTAACCTGGCCATTCCAAGCTTTACTGGGAGCAGCTGCCGAGTAGATTCTGGACTGAGGCTGGCGCCTAGGATCTCCCCAGCCCAATCTCACCCTTGTTTTCCTGGTTAGTTGAAATCCCCCTCTTCGGGCGTCCAGCGCCCCCCCACCCCCAGCTCCATCCCCAGCTCCTCACATTCCAGCTGAGCTATTCCAGCCCTGATGTCCCTCTTTCCTCAGGGACCCCATCTAACGCCACCGAATAACCTAATAGACTGTTCACTTTGCCTTGCTATCAGAATGTTCCAGTGCGTTCAGCCTTGTTTCTTACAGAAATTGCGCAGCACCTGGCCCAGGGGCAAGCATGGGCAGATGCTGCATGAACGGGTGCACGGATACATGTTCCTGTCACTGGCCCCATCCCTGCTAAATCCTAACACCAACTAGTGGGACCTCTAGGCGAGGTTGGGCGGCCTCCGCATGGACTCTCATTCTGTATCTATGCCTTTCCACATCGCCTGCCGTCCAAGGTTTAGCTGACCCTGAGCGGGTGCTGCGCTCCCTCTCCCAGCCCCGGCCCGCCCCCGGTGGGCCCCCTTTGGGGATCCTTGTAGGGGGTCCGGGCACTGCAGGAAGCACTGGGGGCCTCATAGATTCGCCCATTGCCCTCCCCCTCGCGGCCACTGGGCCTGGGCGCGGCGCCCTGTAGACGGGGCGGGGCCCTCCTGCTCCATCTCCCCGTGGTCCCCTCCTCTAGTTGGGGCGGGAGTGGCGGCCGAGGGGGTCCGGTTACATCCCGCCCTTCCTCGGCCTTCAGGCCCAGAGGCGCTGAGTGTGCGGGCGCGCAGTCCAGGAACATGCTGACCGCAAGCGCCCGGGGCTGGACTGCGTGGACGCGGGCCCTCTTGCTGCAGCTGCTGCTGGCGGGGCCCGGGGGCTGCCTGAGCCGCCAGGAGCTCTTCCCTTTCGGCCCGGCTCAGGGGGACCTAGCGCTGGAGGCGGGCGACGACCAGGTCTCCGCGGCCTTGGCGCTAAGCCGGGGGCTGCACTTCTACGACAGATCCGACCTCGACTCCATCTACGTGAGTGCGCCTGGCGGGGGCCGCTGGCAGGCTGGGGACGTCGGGGCGCACGGACGTGGGGACTGGGAACCGTCCGGGTGCGGGGCGCGTTGCCAGGTGTTGGTGCAGGGAGGGTCCCCGCTGCGCGCCGATGTCGCCGTGGTGGCGAGTGGAGAACGCGCGCTCGGTATGTAGTCCCGTGTGCGCCCTGGCCCGGCACCCGAGGCCGACGGCGCTGCTGCAGGCAGGAGCGCGCTGGGGAGTCAGACGGGGTCCCCTTTGTCCGGTGCCTTTGGGTCCGGACCCGGCCAGCCGGGGTGGAGCCTGGCAGCGCAGAGCCTCTGGGGGAACAGGACAGCACTGGGGCGCAGCGTGGGCACCGGAACCCAACCAGTGGCGAGGCCAGAAAGGCAGCCAGACATGCCCGCGACGCCGCGGGGACCCAGCCACCCGGGCTCTCGGCCACCAGTCCCTAGCGACGATTCCGTTCCCGCTGAGCACGTTTTCCGAGTCCAAAGCGCAGGGCGTCGTGGCGATCCCGTTTCCCCCACGCTTCCCCGGGGCAGGCTGGGCCTCGGGCCGTTGTCAATTTGGTAATGTCCCTCGGTGCCGCCGCCCTCCCCAGCCTGGCACCATGTGGATTTCATATAAAGCTGTGCGCATTCCAGAAGGGGGGTGGGGGACAAAACAAACACTCGCCTGGAGCCTGAGCTGCGGAGGAGGCTGCAGGCGCCGTCGGCCTGGGCCAGGCCATGCGCGGGACCCTACCTGCGTGGAGTGCGTCTGCTTTGCGTAAAGATGGAGAGGCTCCGAGTTCCCATCCCTATCGGCCCTGGGCTCTCTGCCCTGATTCTTCAATGCAGCCAGGGCGTCTGCAGACTTTCTTAGAACATTTTTAAGTCCATGAAGTACAATCCACAGGCTTACCCAGGAAATCAACTACGCTGAAAATGCACACTGAAGTATTTATTAAAATGTAAATGCTGGTGTAGTGATAAAGTGCTTTAACTACAGGTGTAATAGTGGGAGTAATTGCTGGCATTTTCAAGGTAATGACGATTCCAGCTGTGACTTCTGTTAGGTACAAAGTGAGTGAGCCTTTCTGTTCTGTGGTTTGGTGCCTGCATTCACAGAGGGGACGTACAGATAGGTGAAGGTAAAGCCAGGGAGTTTGCAGGAGTTCCGAAGGAAGAGCCCCACCAAATCCACGGGCAGGTCTGAAGTTAGAATGGCCTCATACAGTTGTGTAACTGCTCTGGTGCTTGCAGGAGTGAGAGGGCTAACCACTGTACTTACATTTGGTCTGAAGGTGTGACTGGAGTTGAGGCAGTTCTTTTTTAAGAAGATGTGACAACAGAAGACTGCCTTCTTTTTTTTTTTTAAATAATTTTAATGAACATTTACAGAGAATTTGGATTTCCATTCATTCATTGCTGCACTTAGAAGACTGCCTTCTTAGGGAGTGAGGAGGGATCAGGGTGACACACGTCAGCATCCGCTAGGGTCTCTAACTGTGTAGATGCTCTTTTTAAAAAATTACCTCTATTTTACAATTTATTAGGTAATAATTTATACTAATTTTTTTGTTTATAGAGCATAGAAAGGCATAACTAAACCAAAATACCCAGTGCTAATGATAGAAATAATTATTTCTTTTCCTTAAAACCAAAGCATCTCCAAATATGAGAAAGGGGGGGGGAAATCAGTGACAGTATTTGGAGTGGGGCTAATTATTCGTGGGGTTATATGATTTGATGGGGGTAAGGGTGAAGGAAACTGCAAGAATCTGTTTTAGAAAACAATATATTTGAATTTTGTAAATAAACTAGTATGTTGTTATTGTTGTTATGTGCCATCGAGTCGCTTGCGACTTATAGCGACAGCCCTAAACTGCTCTGTCCTGTGCCAGTTGCACTGTCTCCGACACACCCATCTGGATTGCCCCAGTCACTGAATCAAACCACCTCATAGAGGGCCTTCCCCCCTGCGCTGTCCCTCCACCCTACCAAAACATGATGTCCCTCTCCAAGTACCAGAGCCTCCTTGCAACATGTCCAAAGTATCAGATGAAGCCTCAGAATCCTTGCCTCCAAGGAGCAGCTCGGTTTAACCCTCTCTAGGAAGAATCTGTTTTCCTAGCAGTCCGTGGTACACTCAATACTCTTCTCCAGCACCACAGCTCAAAGGCATCAATTCTCCTTCTGTCCTCCCTAGTCATTCTGATGAATAACAATTGATTGCGAAGACCATGGCCTGTATCAGACACACCTTGGTCTCTAGAGTGACACCATTGCTCTTCAGTACTTTAGAGAGGTCCCTAACAGCAGACTTTCCCATCGCAATATGTCTTCTAATTTCCTGACTGCTGGAGCTAAGTAAACTAAAGCTGTGAACAATCTCAATCTCTTCACCATCCATCCTGATGCTGCCAATTGGTCCAGTGGTGAGAATCTTTGTCTTCTTGACATTGAGCCTCAATCCACGTTGAAGGCTGCAGTCCTTGACCTTCTGCAGATACAGTGGGAAAAATACCAAACAAACAGCGAAGCCTTAAAAAACAAGAAAATAAAAAAAGCTAGGTATCATGTTGTGTCATATACATGATTCTTATTTTATACAACTGGCTGTTATTTATTTACCTTATTAAAGTAGATGCTCTTTTGAGCTGACAGAAACCCTCATGTGAGCGAAATGAAAAGAAGAGTTGACAGCGAGTGTTAATTTAAGTATGCATTCAGAGTTCTGCCCTCCTGAGGGCACTTGACCAGGAAAAGAAAAGGAACACCATAAAGAACTTGGTTATTGACTAGCTGTGCATTTAGGAGGGAACTCTGGTGGCCAAGCTGTAAGGAATTCCATTACCAACCCAAAGATAAGCAGTTTGAATGAGTCCAACAGCTGCTCTGCTGAAGCAATCTCCTCCCATGCAATTTACTGCCTCTGAAAACTCCCTGGAGGATCAGCTATGAGTCAGCTATGAGTCCCTTTAAAGTCAACAGTACATAACAACAATGTGTTCAGGGAGTGGTTTTACCATTTAGGGAGCTGGCTTAGTGTAAGGAGCTGTGCTGCCCACGCAAAGCCTGGTGGGCGGAACCCCCCAGCGGCTCCATGCGGGGATGATGGGCAGGCTTCTTCCTTCTGGGAGATTTACCCCCTTGGAAATTCCGCTGGAGGGTGTGGACTTGATGTCAATGTGTGGAGCACACCTTCAAAGGGAGCCCTGGTGCCTTGGTCCAGAAGAAAGTGTTTAACCCAAAGGTGGCACCTTTGGCAGCTCAGATCCACCAGGTGCTCCAAGGCAGAAAGAGGAATCATCTCCTCCTGAGGGGTTTACACCCTTGGAAAACCCACTAGAGGGTCAGCTCTGAGTCCGTGCCATCTCCTGGGGACTGACGTTGACGGTTTTGATACCTAGTGTTGAACTCCAGTGACATCATCTGTTTGGAGTTATACTGCTAACCCAAAGGGCAGTTCTAGTGCACAAGTGAGCTAACTTACAATAAAATCTCGATTTATTTATTTATTTTTATTTTTTTTTAAATTTTGTGTGTGTGTACCGTCAAATCAGATCTGACTGGTACAGGAGGATATTGCACCTCCTTCTCCGGCAGAGCGTCTGGTGGATTCGAACCGTGTTCCTCTGGGATGCAGTGCAGCTTCTTGCCACTAGGCCACCAGAGCTCCCCCCTTAAAATCTCGATTAAAAAAAAAAAAAAAGATGAGTGATCTTGGGTGTGATTCCCTGTCCATCTATCGTAACATGTATCAGGACTCCATTTCTCTTTATGGTGGAGTAATATTCCATTGTTTGAGGACTAAGGTGTGCGCCTCATCAAGGTCAAGGTCTTCACAATCACTTGTTATGCATCTGAGAGCTGGATAATGACTAAGGATGACAGAAGAATTGATGCCTTTGAGCTGTGATGTTGGAGAAGAGCACTGACCATCCCATAGACGGCCAAAAAAACACAAAGGGATATGTCTTGGAGAAGGTGCAGCCAGAGTTTTTCTTGGAGGCAAGGATGATAAAGCTTTGTGTCACATACTTCAGGCATGCTCCTAAGAGAGGCTCTTTCTTGGAGAGGGATGTCATGCTTGGAGAGGTGGAGAAAAATACTTTACATTCCTATCCTACTTCTATTTTCCTAGGAGTGTAATTGTTGGGTCATGTGATGGTTCTAGTTTTAGTTTGTTGAAGAATTCTTACACTATTTTCCACAACAGTTGTAACCACTGTTTATGCCCATTAGAATGGATGAGGGTCAAAATGCTGTCTAACTGCTGATGAGATGGTATTCAGAGTTCACATGCCTTGGCCTTAATTTGAGATATACCCAGATCTCCTCCTGTGCGATTAACTGCCTCTGGAAACCTGCTGGACACTCAGGTATGGGTCGGCTCTGACTCTACAATACACAACAAATTCAGAAGGGTTTCTGGAAAAGTATCTTGGGCAACAGTCTTGGTGGACACATTTCTTGAATAAGGATGACAGAAAAGAGAGATAGACTTTGCACAAGTTGGACTAACACAGAGACCTGTCAGAAATGGTGAAGATGGTGCAGGATATAGGACAGGGCTCAGCTATGTCGTTCATAGGGTCAGTGTGATGGCACTTGACAACTACCACCATGGCAGACTGCCTCATGAGGTCTGATTCTTTGCATGAACTAGCCTCTCATTCTTGAAATAGATGGTAAGTCAGCACTATCCCACAGATGAAATCAGCTCTTCTTTTGACCGCAGCCTGGGTCGCGAGGAGACAAGTCGCATCTACAATGAGCCTGGTCACTGAGCCAGGAGCAACCCATGGCACAGGAGCCTTGTGCCAGGAACTGACGTTTCTAAGTGGATGCTCTTCAGAAATGGGACGCACTTGCAATCTCCTGTGCTGCTCCTCACAGCTGTGGGATCTTCTGTAGATTCTCTCCAGCCTTGGATTGCCCATCTGTGAAATGGAGACACTACTGCCTGTCTTGTGGGGTTGTGAGCATTCACTGAGTCTCAAAACACTCAAATTCATTTTCTTTGAGTGAGGGCTGACTCACAGCTGACCCTCCAGCGCGTTTCAGAGGCTGTATACCGCACAAGAGAAGACTGCTTATCTTTCTCCAGCGGAGCAACTGATGGGTTTGAACCACTGGACAATTGCCACCTTTGGGTTAGCGGCACAGCTCCCTATGGACAAGGTCACCAGAGCTCTCTAGGCCATGGTATGCACTCAATAATTGACATTTTTCTTCTTCACGGAGAGCAGGAAGTATATCGTGTTCCTCTGGTGTCATCACACTTTGTGTAGTCGCTTGTGACTCATAGAGACCTTATGTACAACAGCCCTAAACTCTGCTCTGTCCTGTGCCAATTGCACTGTCTCCGACACTCCCATCCCGATTATC
>NW_006399916.1:4726609-4740983 GCF_000299155.1 Elephantulus edwardii
TGGTGCTCAAGTATTTTATAAATTCTAGATATAAGTCCCTTATCTGACATGTCATTACCAAACACTTTTTCCCAGTCTGTGGCTCCCCTTTTTACCAAGCCCACAGGCCTCTGGGTGCGGGTTCAAGCAGGTGCTAAAATAAGCCGGCATGTTGTCCCCCCCCCATCAGAATTCGAGCTCCCGGAGGGCAGAACGTCTGTGTCCCGTGCTCCATCTCCCGTCTAAGGTGGCATGAGGGGCCCAATGGCAGGTATTTTGTGACAATGGCTTGCTGCTAAATGGAGAAGAGACTGCTGGGAATTCTGATGTCCATCTGTAAACAACAGGAAGAAGCTGTTAGAGATTTTTTAATGTAGAGTGACAAGGCTTGAATTTAACAGATTACCATTTTTTTCCAACAAAGAAATGGCATGAGAGGAACAGGTGGAGAGAGAAGTGTTGTAGATAACAACTCAACTCATTGCCTTCAAGTCAGAACTGACTCCTCGCCGACCCTCCACAGGGTTTTCAGAGGTTGTAAGTCGTTGGGAAAGAGACTGGTCCCTTGGAGAAGCTGATGGATTAGAACTGCCTGCCTTTGGGTTGATAGTGTAACTCCTTACCCACAAGGCCACAGAGCTAATGCAGAGTACCTAAGAGAGACATAATACATAACAACATGCAAGTGGAGGACAGTGTGGGGTTGTACTCAAGCTTGCATGGAAAGATTTTTATTTTTATGAGTGCTTTCCTAGAGAAGAAAAGGAGCAGAAAGAAATACTGCCAGATAAAAAGGATATGATGTCTGAGTTTTACTTAAACTATTCTGTAAAATTAAAAGAAGGGATAAGTGTGGGAGGAATGGATGGAGCAGGAAGTGCAACATGCTGGGTAATTCTTAGGGCTGCTTGACGTGTATGTTGCACTATTCTTTTGTGTGTTTGAAAATTTCTCTAATAAATAGTTTCACCATAAAAATTTTTAATTGCACTGCCTCAGAGCAGGCAGGAAGGGAAGGAGGAGCCATATTTATATTTAGTTCCTTTATGTTAAGGATTTGGAAGTATGAGTGGTATCCACTTCCTAAACAACATGCCTCTGGAAACTCTATGAACTTTGATAAATGTTGATAGTTATAGAAAGGCTTCAGGCCCTTTGTTCATAGGGTCCGATGAGTCATGCTGGACTCGAAGGCAGTCAACAACAACAGGTTATAGATGAGAGAATTTGGAGGTGGGTAGGTGATGCAGGAAACGTGGTGAAACCCAGGGAGCGGTCCATGTTACAATGGTTAACATGGTACCATGCCATTTATATTTTTACCACACACAAAAGAAAGCTGTGTTTGAAAAAGAAGCTAGTTGCTATCCAGTCAATTCCAACCCGTGATAATCTAGTGACTTCGTAGCATTTTCTGGGCTATGAAGCCTTTCTCCAGTGGACCTGCTGGGTGGATTGAGACCCTTAACATTTAGACTAGTAATTGAGCACCACCTATACCACACAGGGGTGGAGATTTGTTTGTAAATCAGCATGTCTCCTGGCTTAGAGGATTTAGGAGAGTGAGGAAGAGTGAGAGAGAATTCTGAACAACTGAAGATCTATTGTTCCAGACCAGGTGAGAGGTGAGGGTCATGGACTATGAAGTACTTGGGATGTGGAAACAGAAGCTTGCTCGTGTGTGATGTGGTTTGGAAGCTGGTTCAAAATGGCTTTCTAACCTTTGGCTTTGACTTTCACTACATGGCTGGGTAGGACTATGTACAATGATATACGTGAGGTAAAGAATGCATTTGGAATGGCAATGTGCATGTAAGATGTGCAGACTCCTAATGAGGGGCTTGGTCAGTTTTGCCATTCTGATGGGTTTAAGTTGAGCAGGCCCAGACAAAGTAATGACAGAAGAAGATTGAGACCATTGAACTGTAGTGTTGGACGGTACCGAATATCCCGTGGACTGCCAAAAGAACAAACAGATGTCTTGGAGAAGGTACAGCCAGAGAGCTCCTTGGAGGCAATGATGGAGAAGCTTCATCTCACAAACTTACAGCTTGCAGCTAAGTGAGATCATTCCTTCGAGAGGGACATCATGCTTGGAAAGGTGGAGGGATGGCAAAGGAGAGGAGAGAACCTTAACCAGGTGGATTAATACAATGAGTGCAGCAGTGAGATCAAGTGTGTCAGAGACGGTGAGGCTGGCACAGGACAGGGCAGGGTTCAGATCTGCTGCTCATAGGATTGCTATGGTTTGTACTCGACTTGATGGCACCTATCAACTACAATAAAAGACACAGAAAATAAGAGCCTTCCTACCCTCAAGAGAAAAAGCCTGGAGAGTGCAGCATGTCGTCTGCGGCTGGAGGAACCAGAGGTAAATGTGAAACAGAGCTGGTCCGGAACTGCTGCTCCTCAGAGCCAGAGCTGAGGCTGTCCTGGCCTGTTGGAGAGCTGGGGGAGACGTCATAAGGGGCAGGGCCAAAAGAACTCTTTAACACCCTTGACCTAGAGGCTGACGATTGGAGAGCTCAAGAGCATGTCTTCGAAGCTATCCTGAATGAAGAATTGTAGACTGTTTCCGTCCTCACCGGTATAACCTGCTGTTGAGCTGAGGATGACAACCCATAGTGACCCTATGAACAGCTGACCTGAACCCTGTCCTATCCCGTGCCCTTCTGACACACTCAAGCCCATTGCTGCAGTCACTGTGTCAATCCACCTGGTTGAGGGTCTTCCTCTCTTTTGCCATCCCTCCAGCTTTCCAAGCATGATGCCTTTCTCTCAGGAATAACCTCTCCTAGCAACATAATCAAAATATGAGATGAAACTTCATCATCTTTGCCTCCAAGAAGCGCTCTGTTTGTCCTTCTGGCAGTTCAGGGTATTCAGTACTGTCCTCCAGCACCACCGTTCAAAGGCACCAATTTTTCTTCTGTCATCCTTATTCTTTGCCCAGCTCTCAGATGCTTAGAATTCTCAGATGAATTGGTGAAAAGGTTACTCCCCTTAAAAACTCCATAATCATGAGAATGCTCTGTGAGTTCCCTGTGGCTATTGTAATGGATTAGTGGACTCAGCAGTAGAGCAGTGGTTAGTGTGGGAGGGCCGGTTGGTGTTAGTTAGACTTTATAGAAGTAGGTCTAGGAGTGTGAGGACCCATCTGATCTTATAGGAATGGGGTTTTTGTACCACTGTTATGGATGAGGCCTCTTCTCCTTTGGGGAGTTAGTGGAGGTCAGACATTGCTGCCCCACACAGGTTGTGATGTTTTTATATGTTACCTCATTTGAGATATGCAACAGTCCTATTAGGCTTCTGGTATTGTTAAATCAATGGCTGTATGCTGTTGGTCAGGGAGCAATGCAATAAGTTCTAGGCCATAGAGAAGGGAGCTGACACACAAGTTACGGAACTTAGAGTGTGAAGTACTAGAGCTGAAGTCTGAACTCAGATTTTCTTGGTTTTGTGCTTTTGACGCTGGTTGGTTGTTACTTTCTCCCATTTGTTTTCTCATTCACTAATAACTCAGCCCTTGTTTTCTGCAGACTTCTGCACTAGGTGATTGGAGGCAAGTGACACCAGACACAAGTCCTTCCCCCGCTTGTGGCAATTTTGATTTGCAGACACCAAGGAACACATTTTCCATTGCTGTCAAATAAAAAGCTTTTGTTTTCTTGAATTTTATATTATGAATATTTTCATACACACAGAAAGGGAATTTTCTCTATACTGTTTTCCCCTCTAGGGAGCTCTCGTGGCTTAATGGTTTAGGAGTTGCACTGCCAACCCAAAGTCAGGTGGTTTGAGTCCACCAGCTGCTTCAAGGGAGAAAGATGAGCATTCTCCTCCTATGCAATTGGCAGCCTCAGAAAACCCCCTGGAGGGCCAGTTATGAGTCGGTTTTGAGTCAGTGACATACAACAACATTTTCTACTCCAAAAATGTATGAAGAGTACCCATCAGCCCACTATGTACATAGAATAGTCATTAGCATTTTCCATATTGCTTCATCAACTCCTCTTTGTTAAATCTAAAATTAATCACAGCCCTCAAGCTATTTTATTGCTAACTATTTTAGCATGCACTCCTACGAAAAAAGAGTGTTTCCCCTTGTAACCACTATGCTATTGTCATACACAATTAAGTTAATAATTCCCTATTACCAACTTATACACAGTTCATAGCCAATTTCTCTGGTATTCTCAAAGATGCCTTTTGTAGGTGAAGATTTTATTCAGCCTGGGATCCAGAAGGGAGCAGGCATTACAGCTGGCACGTTGAGTCCCAGCCTGGGATCCCCCTCACTCACGAACGACATTCCTCCGTGAGGCATCCGTTCCAGCTGTGCTGTGGAGTGCCCTGCTTCCAGCAATTCACTTAGCGGCTCTTTGTAACTTGTAATTTCATCTCTATGTTAATGGAATAGTAGCAGTGGACTCAAAGTCTTGAAAATATCCACGTGAAACATTTTTTTCCCTTCAGAAAACAGGAACAGTTTTATTTTCAAGTAAATCTTGGGAATAGCCAAATAATCACTTAAAAAAAAAAGAGAGAAAACTTAAAAAATTTGCAAACTTGGTGAAAATCCTTCCCGCCGTAGCCTTCGGTGCTGTGTTGTTGTGGTCAGGTGCCGTCTGGTGAGCTCCAGCTCCCAGTGACCCGTGGACAGCCGAAGTGCTGCAGTGGACATTGCTGTGCAGGCTTCTCTCTGCGTCCCTGCCTGCACTTCTTGTAGGTTTGCACCTAGAATTCCAGGTATGTACTAGAATAGAATGCGAGGTTTCTATGATTCAGAATCACGTAACAGCATATGACCGAGAAGAATGGCCCTGCGGGATTTCTAAGCTGTGGTCTTCATGGGAGCCAGTCATCAGGTCTCTCTCCTGCCTCCTGCACAGCCTCTCTCTGAGTGGGTTTGAACCACCAGCCTGTCCATTAAGAGTCAAACACTTAACTCCTGCACCTCTGAGTCTCACTGGGTCATCTGTTTGTTCTGTTTAGCTTTTTGAGGAGCAAACTGTTTTTTACAGTTTTTACCATGTTACAATCCCACCTGCAATAGAAGAGTGTTCTGGATTGTCTGCAGTCACATTTAATGATTTTTATGGTGGCCTAGTTGTAAGGAGTTGTGCTGGCAATCCAAAGATACAGAGTTCAAATCCACCACTGCTCCATAGGAGAAAGTTGGGCAGTCTCCTCCTGTGCAATTAGCTGCCTCTAAAAACCCTCTGGAAGGTCAGCTATGGATCAGTTCTGACTTGATGGTATACAACAACAACCTAGGGTATGGAGTTGTGCTGACAACGTAAAGGCTTAAATCCAGCAGCTGATACTAGGGGAGAAAGGTAGGCAATCGCCTCTTGTGTGTGATTTGCAGCCTCTGAAAAGTCATTGGAGGGTCAACTATGAGTTGGTTCTGACTAAACAGCACATATAACAGCAGTATCTTATAGCCTGTGTCAGCACTCCATCCCTTTTCATGACTGAATAATAGTCCTCTGTATATTTGTGCTACATCTTGCCTTTCCATTTCCCATTCAGCATTTGTTGACTACTTGGGTTATTTCTACATTTTGGACTACTGTAAGAGATTCATGGACAAAATTTTTGGCAGATATATATTTTCAAATTCATACACACACACACACACACACACACACACACACACACGCACACACACACCTGGGGGTGGAATTGCTGTAGTGCATTATGTTTCAGTGGTAAATGAAAGGTCAGAGCTTGGAAACCACCAGATGTCCTGTGGGAAAATGGTGAGGCAGTCACCTCTCATGAAGATTTACTGCTTTGGAAACTGAATGAGGGGTCGGAAGCCCAATGCAGGATTGTTGTGAGTCAAATATCAGTGGATTTGAGTTTGTTTTGGTAGTAACTCTAAGAACAGTGGAAAACACTTTTCCAAAATGACTACACCATTTTACCTTCCTACAAAGACCCTCAACAAGATGCATTGACCAGTGACTGTAACAACGGGCTCAAGCGCTCAGAGATCATAACGGTGGCCCAGGATAGGGCAGAGTTCTGGCCTGCTGTTCACTGGGTTGTTGTGAGCCATAGTCAGCTCAATGGCATATAACACGTTACCTGTATATGAGTTTTCCTCTTTCTTCACATCCCGGGCAATATTTACCACCTCTCCATGTCATCCTAAAGAACCTCTGGCAGTCTAGTGATAAAGAGTTGTGCTGTTAACCTGAAAGTGCATGGTTCAAATCCACCAGCCACTCCTTGGAAGAAAGATTAGCAATCTCCTCTTGTGTGATTCACAGCCTCTGAAAACCTGCTGGAAGGTCAGCTCTGAGTGGGTTCTGGTTCAAGGGCAATAAGTTGTTGTTTTAATGGATATGAACAAACCTTAGTGGCACAGTGGTTAAAGAATTCAGGTGCTAACCAAAAAGTTAGTGGTTCA
The DNA here is from genome assembly GCF_000299155.1 of Elephantulus edwardii. NCBI lineage: Eukaryota > Metazoa > Chordata > Mammalia > Macroscelidea > Macroscelididae > Elephantulus > Elephantulus edwardii. Next base: position 4,733,013 of record NW_006399916.1, read on the forward strand.
AACCTAATAGCCCCTCAGAGGAAGAAAGATCTAGAAACTTTGAGCACATCTACCATGTCCTGTTGCTGTGTGCCTTCGAGTTGAAATCAACTCATTGTTGACCATCCAGTGGGTTTAAATTGCACAGGACTGGGCCAATATGAGTCAGAACGACTTGGCAAAAATGGATCTGGTGTTTAGTAAGGGTTAAGTGGGATCTCATTGTAGTTTTAATTTTCCTAACATCTAATAATGTTGAATGTTATTGCTCATCTGTACATCATTGGAGATGCATCTATTTGGATCTTCGGCTCATTTTTGATTGGATTATTTGTCTTCTACTGTTGAGTTGTTGTAGGGAGCTCTAATGGCAAGAAGTTGTACTATAATCCAAAAGGCATGTGGTATGAATCCACCAGCTGCTCTGCCAGAGGAAGGTGGGCTGTGTCCCCCCGTGTGATTAGCTGCATTTGAAAACCCACCAGAGGATTAGTTATGAGTCAATTTCAAGTCAACAGTACACAACAACAACAGTTTGACGTTTTAGTCAGAGTGTGTGTTTCATTCTGCTTAACCTTTGGAGCAAGTGCTCTCTGGTTATTGCTCTATTAACCATGCCAAGATTAATATCGGAGTGAATAATAGGGCCAAATAGGGCATTGTAAAGTTATGTCTATCTTCTGTGGGCTTCAAGTGAGCCGGGGAGATATAATCATAAATTATATGATTGATCCCACCAACCTTTCGACTCACGGTTTTAGCATGCCCTTTGCCTGAATCCGTGATTAAATTGTTGCCGTTGCTGGAAGCCTATGAATCAGCTATAACTCATAGCAACTCTATGAACAACAGGTCTGAATTTTCACCTATTTTGTGTTGCATTCATGATTTCTTTTGTGCTCAGCCCAACATGTAGAATGGCTGATAAAATTAAAGGTTGCAAAATGGTGTTTTGTTTTATTGTTTTCTTATTTCTCCATTTATTAGCTGGCACACTGTTGTAAAGAGCTTTTCCTTATTAGCTAGAGCTTTTGGGTTGTGCTAACAATCTTTCTGGAAAGGCAGTTAAGTGTCTTTGTAATCAAATTAAGGTATTGCTGCATCTGAGCTAAGGAGGGGTGTTTGGTTCTCTCAGCTAGGAGGGTTGGAAGGAACAATGCTCTGCAGTTCCTGGTGTGGTGAGCTCAAGGGCACGGCTACCTCTTCTTGATAAACACACCAGTAGTTAAAATTTAAAGACCATTTGTAAATGTTGGAAAGCTTGTGGGAATCTCATGCGGAAGATATATGTAGTTGATTGAGGGTCTCAACAGATATTAATCAGAAGGGAGATCTATTGGCTCACTTCTAATCATTTCCTCCTCCTTAACTCTTTATTTGCTAATTGCTGTGTTTCTGTGTTAATTCAAATCAAAGCCATTTCTCTGGCATCATCGGGCTATTAGAAGAAGAAAAAAATTGCATTCTAGACATGCAGTTTTGTTCTGGTACTTCTGGTGTACGATCTCTTCAAACTCAAACTCAGACCAACTCATAGCTGACCCACCATTGAGTTTCCAAGGCTCATGGGAGGAGGTTGTCCATTCCCCACCCTCCACCCCTTGGAGTGGCTGGGGGATTCAAAATGCCTGCCTTTAAGTTGACAGGGCAACTCCTTACCCATTAGGCCTTCAGTGCTTCCTAGACAGGATACAGCTGTTACCAAAGCCTACTGTGTTAGGTTTAATTATGTAACTGAGTGGAAATGCTTTGCCAGCTGTAAACTCCTGTAAGAGTGGGTTAGGTGCCACGTCCATGACTTTAGACAGAAATGAATCAGTCTCCACCTTGTTTGCATCATGGAGTTACTTGTTGACTAGACTTCTTATCAAATGTTTCTCTTCCAAGGTTCTTTTAGTCTAAGAAGCCTTGGAAGCACAGTGGTTAAAGTTCTCAGTTGCTACCAGAAAGATCAACAGTTGGAACCTTCACTTCAAGGAAGAACGATGAGACCATCTGCTTCCATAAATATGAGCCCAGAAACCCTATGGGTCGGTTCCACTCTGTCTTGATGGATTGGAATTGAAGAGTGGGGATTTGCTTGAAGGGGTTTTTTTTTGGTGTTTTTTTTTCTAGAAAGTTTGTTCTCCAAAGCTATCCAGTTATGAAGCCATCCAATAAAGCTTTGTAATCGCCATGACTTTTGTCCCAATTTTTCTAAATTATGTAGCCAGATGTCAGAGAAACAGAGATAGAACTCACTCAGTCTTAGCTCCCCATGTGCTGGCTGATGTTAAATGAAAGGACCAGTCCTTGGAAAAACACATCCTGCTGAGAAAGGAAGAGGATGAAAGAAAGACCCTCAGAGAGGTGGATTGACACAAAGGGCTGGAGCATTTCAGAGATGGTGCGGATGGTGCAGGATAGGGCAAGGGTGAACTCTGCTGTTCTTAGGGCCACTGTGACTCATGACTGACTCGAGGGCACCTAACTTAGAGCAGCTTGTCAGGTTAATTTTAGATGTGAGGACAGAGATGGTTGTAGTAAATTAGAAAAAAAATATAGACCGCGTTAAGGCCTCAAATTTAGCAGGTAAACGGTAAATGTTTCTTTCCTCTAAATTATTTTACTTTAAATTCCTCAGTGCCTCCCACCTGTGGAGTTTGCTTGGGCAAATTTTATTGTTCTCTTCTGTCTAGCCATTTGCCTTCTAAAATGAGCCCATCTGCTTCTTATTGGCGCCTGCCTCCCGCATTCTCCAGCCACAGATGTTTTGGGGACAGCAACTTTCTGCCTTGGGGGTTGTTGCTTCTAGACTAATTTATGTCTACAAAAGAAGACTGTTGTTTCAACTGTCTTCATTGTGTATTTGAATATATATGTATATTAAAAAAATCTAACATGGAAATGAAATTTCTTGAGACTCTGTGTTTACACTTTCCCAAGTGATCCAAGCTGTCTGTGAGTTCACTTTAATGATGAAAATGAGACAGGAAAGAAACACTTTTGAAATGGGAAATGCTCTCCTGTCAAGAGCTCTGCCCCTCTGCCCCTCCGCCCCTCCTCGTAATGTCAGTTGGGCTGAGACAATTGGGCATAAGTAGCTCCAGCTGTGGACCATACGGTTTTTGGCGTTTTACCCTGAGAGTTTTTGTGATATAATTGATGTATTCTGCCTTCCAGCAGCTGCATGTAAAACTCCTTTGTTTGGGGTATTCTTTGGGGTGAGTGGACAGCCATGTACTCTAAACTTGTACTAGTAATGCTAGCTGAAGTTTGATTTGGCTAAAGTACATTTTCTCTTTCTTTGGTCCTAGGGTGAACAGATGTCAAAGCTTGATTTTAGGGAACTATTTCTCTTGTTCGGCATTCTGGAAGTAGCTGTTTCACAATTAAAAATGGTTTTTCATTTATTTGTTAATGCAAACACACCAGGAAATTTACCTAAACATTTCTTGGTGCTGGTGGCCTAGTTGTTAAGGAGTTACACTGCCAGCCCACAGGTAGGCGGTTCAAATGCTCTGGCAGTAAAGGGAGCAGATTTAACAGTTTAAAGTACAGAGAGAATTTAAGGTAATTACTACAGTAACTTGAGGCAACTTCTGTAGTGTCCTGGGCCTAGAAAGAAAAAGGTGTCCACATGTAAACGTTCTCTGGCAGTCAGTAGTGCTACTTTCTGCACACCCAGTTTGTGCTTGTTAAAAAATAATGTGGATATGGGACTGGGTTTGATATGAGATTGCTTCAAGGGAGAAATAGGAGCAATCTCTTCCTGTGTGATTTATAGCCTTGGGAAAAACCACTGGAAGGTTAGGAGGAGTCCCTCTAGGGTAATGAGAGGAAGTGGGAGTGGCTAGTTTGTTGCTGTGTGCAGTGGGACCTACGGATAGTTGACCCTCATAGCTAACTCCTAGCTGAAAACCCTCCCCGCGGGTTCCAGAGGCAGTAAACTGCACGGAAAGAGGTTGCTCAGTTTTTCACTGCAGAGCAGCCCCTGGATTTGAACAGTATGTTTTTGGGTTGACAGTGCAACTCCTTACGACTAGGACATCAGTTATTGTTGTTGTCATGTGCCGTCTAGTGCGACCCTATGAACAATGGGTCTGAACGCTCCCTTATTCTGAGCCAGCCTCACCATCTCCAACACACTTGACCCCATTGCCACAGTCACTGTGTCAATCCATCTTGTCGAGGTACAACAGGTAATGTAATGGTTTGTGTGTGTGTGTGCACTTGTTCAGCTCTCCTAGTAACTCAGGTGGTCATACTTGGGAATTTGTTCAATCCATGTGGGGTTGACACTGTGATCCACAGTAAGGGACCTGGTTCGTGGTTCTTCGTGTTCAGTGGAAGGAGAGGTGCAGGTGGGAGGAGCAAGTGATAGCCCTATCTGAGGAGGTCAGGGGAGACTGTTCAGGGAATAGTGGGACTTTCTCACAGCCCTGTGCTCGGAAAGGGTCTTTAAAGCTGAGGAGACCACAGTGCACAAAGCACATTCTTCATTGCCACCAAAAAAAGCAAGGTGAAGCTAAATAGGAGATAGTTCTGTGTTGAGACTGAGACTCATAAACCGTTTAAAGCAACATTCCATTGGGTTCCTGAGGCTGCGGATCTTTGTTGTTGTTGTAGTGCACCATTGAATACGACCCGACTGGCACAGGAGGAGATTGTCCCTCCTTTTACAGCAGAGCCTCTGGTGGACCCAAACTGCGCACCTTTGGGATTGCAGCTCAGCTTCTTGCCACTAGACCACCAGAGCTCTTTCATAAGCCACTTAAGTGTACTGGGATTCCCCTTCTTCTCAGAATTAGCCACAGTTTGTTGTGATCCACACAGTCAAATACCTTTGCATAGTGAATGAAACACAGATAAGCTATTCCTCTGGTACTCTGCTTTCAGCCAAGATCCTTCTAACATTAGCTATAGTATCCCTAGTACGACAACCTCTTCTAAATCCAGCCTGCACATCAGGCAGTTCTCTGTTGATGTACTATTCAAGTTGTTTTTGGATAATTTTGAGCAGAATCTTGGTTGCATGTGATATTAATGATATTGTTTGATAATTTCTGCACCCTTTCTTTGGAATGGGATCAATATGGATCTTTTCCAGTCAGTTGGCCAGGTCATTGTCCTCCAGATTTCTTGACACAACTTGGTGAACATTTCCAGGGAAGCATGTGTTTGTTGAAATATGTCAATTGGCATGCCTTCAAATTCTGAGGTCTTGTTTTCTGCCAGTTTCTTCAGAGAAGCCCGGACTTCTTCTTTTATCACCACAGGCTCTTTCCAGAACATTTGACTGTGCTTATGTAAAACCTATACTTGGACCAGGAGGCAGTTGTCTGAACAGAGCAAGGAAACACTACATGGTTCAAAATTGGGAAGGGTGTACTACCAGGGAGGCATCCTATCTCTATACCTTTTCAATCTATATGCAGAACAGATTATCTGGGAGGCTGGGCTCTATGAGGAGGACTGTGGCTTCAGAATTGGAGGAAGACTCATTGACAACCTGCATTATTCAGATGACACAACCCTGCTTGCTGAAACTGAGAAGGGCTTGAGGAATTTGCTGCAAAAGGTCAAGGACTGCAGCCTTCAATATGGTTTGAAGCTCAACATTAAGAAAACAAAGAATCTCACCACTGGGCAAACTGGCAGCATCTTGATAGATGGAGAAGAGATTGAGATTGTTAACAGCTTGAGTTTGCTTGACTTCCTAATCAACACTCTTTGGTACTAGAAGCCAGGAAATCAAAAGACGAATTGTACTGGGAAAGTCTGCTGTCAGGCACCTCTCCACAGTACTAAAGAGCAATAATGTCATTCTGGAGACTGAGGTGCACCCTATGAAGGCCATGGTCTTCACAATTACTTGCTATGCATCAGAATGCTGGACAATGACTAGGGATGTCAGAAGGACAGTTGATATCTTTGAGAGCTGTAGTGCTGGAGAAGAGTGTTGAATATACTGTGGACTGCTAGGAGAACAAATTTATTCTGGAGATGATGAAGCAGGTTGCCCCTGGGATATAAGAATTCTAAAGCTCTTTCTGACATACTTTGGGCATGTTTCAAGGAGGAACCAGTCCTTGGAGAGGGACACCATGCTTGGGAGAGTGGAGGGACAGCGCAAGAGAGGAAAAGCCTGAATTAGATGGATGGATTCAGTGACTAGGGTAATGGGGGTAAGTGTGTCAGAGACAATAAGGTTGGCTCAGGATAGAGCAGGATTTAGGGCTGTTGTGCATAGGGTTGCTATGAGTCGCAAGTGACTCAACAGCACATAACAACAACAAGCCGTTTAAATATGTTCCTTATTCATGTCTTACTACTTCAACCTTCCATTTACCAGCATTAAAACTAAAATCCAGCCCCATAGCCATGTTTGTTTTTTTTTAAACAAGCATGAACTGAATGCACAGAGAGTAACACTAGTGACTGCTAGAGAATGTTCACATGTGGTCATTTTTATTTCTAGCCTTAGGACACCTCACAGGCTGCCTCAAAATTCTGTAGGAATTACCTTAAATTCTCTGATTGCCTTAAACTGTTAAATCTGCTCTCTCCTGCCAGTGCATTTGAACCACCCATGTTTGGGCTGGCGGCATCCCGCCTAACTCACTAGGCCACCAGCATTTCCTAGAGCCTTCTGCTCAATAATGCCCTTCTTTTCTAAATTATAGATAAATCACATGTTTTGTCTGTTTAATGAATTTTTAATTATGATGAGCATTTTCCAAAGGTGTACAAAAATAAAGAAAATAATATCATGAACTTCCATGCTCCCATCTTCCAGCTTCAGTAAGATCAATGAATGGCTATTCTCTTTTCACTATGCTTCCCATCTGTTCTGATTTGCCACCATCAACCTACCTAAAAGGAACTATTTCCAAGAAAATCCAAAGACTTCATTTCATTATAAATATTTCATTATGCACCTCTGAAACAGGGCCTCTGATGGCCTACTGGTAAGGAGTTGCACTGCTAACCCAAAGGCAGGCAGTTTGAATCCACCAGTGGCTCCAACGGAGAAAGATGGGCAATCTCCTGTGATTTACTGCCTCTGAAAATCCTCTGGAGGAGTCAACTATGAGTCATTTCTGACTCCCTGACAATGACTGACAGACTTCTGAAAAGTGACTACAAAATCATGATCATATCTTGTTAATTCTAAATTCAGTTTCAAGGCCCTGGAGCTTCTGATTAAAAAAAAAATCCCAAATGTCAAGAAGAGAGATAGCCAATACCTTTTATTGGTTTATAAGGAGACCAGCTACTGGAGAGAGCGGATTAAACCAGCTGGCTGCATTTTGGGGTCTCCCAAACTCCGTTCTGCCAAGTATCCAATATACAGGAAAGAGAAACAAAGGCTGAAGGACTGTAACCCATAGGCTTGCTGGTAACTCACAGTTAAAAAGCTTGTCCAGTGTCTTGTCCAGTGCTGGTTATCACTTCACCAGTTTTGAAACACCAGGGCCTATGGTTTCCCATCAGGCATCCAGAGGTCTCCATGAAAGTCATGAAATATTCTGTAAAAGCTGCAAGTGCCGAGCATTCCTTAGTGTACTAAGAAGTCTAAAAGAAGTTCTTAGCTTGCAATCTGTAACTCAAAAGCCACCATTGTGTTAGTGTTACTTTCTTTCAGCCTAAAAATCAGTCATTCCTTACTATCTTCAAATATCCAAATAGTTCTGTAAATTGTTCTGCTTTATTTCGCCTTTCAGTTGAATTGTTCAAATCAACAGTTGGGAAAGGCCCACACATTGCATTTGGTGGATATGCCTTCTAGGACTTTTTCAGTCTGTAGGTCTCTCCCTCTTTATCCTTTCTTTGAAACTCTGTTATTAATTGGGTTACTTGTCCATTGTTATTGTTAGGTGTTGTCAAGTCAACAACTCATACCAACACTGTGAACAGCAGAGCTGAACCGTCCGTACCATCCCCCATACACGTGAGGTTATTGTTACATCTTTTTTTTCCTGTTCTATAATTATATTTTATTAATTTTCA
>NW_006399916.1:4744602-4773382 GCF_000299155.1 Elephantulus edwardii
CTTTATCATCCTATTATTAATTTCTAATTTTGTGGCATCATGGTCTGACAAGATGGTTTGTATTATTTCTATGTTTTTGAATCTACTGATGCTTGCCTTGTGACCTTATTGTTACATCTTCTTGAGGGTCTTCCTCTCTTTTGCTGATCCTCCACTTTTCCCAGTATGAGGTTTTTCCCCTCAAGTACTGGCCCCTACAGAACTTCTTATACTCTAGATTTTGCTGATTATAAGCCTATAGAGTCCTTTAAACAGCTCAGCTGTTCCCTGTGCTCCTTATGACCTGATAGGTGATGTAGAGACTTGACCACCCTCTGGACTCTGGTTTAAGCTTTTCTGCTTTAAGCAAGTGGAGGCATGGCTGTTGTTGCATTCTGATTTAGGGCATGCTCTGTTTTAGTCCTTGGTGCTGTGGCCTATGGAGGAGAACTCCAGTAGCACGTCAAGGTCCTTCATGCTCCTGACCTATTGAGCTCACTTGGACATTGTTCCTGCACCAGCCTAGGGCTGCTGGTGGGATCCTGCGTTGAGTTTTGCTGCTCATTTTTTTAATGAAACCAGATCATGGCTGATCATATAGCAGCACTGGTGCAGCAATAGTGACCACATTTTGCTACCCCAATGAACTGACATGTTAGAGAGAAGGAATGTAGCTGCTGGTGCTCACCGGATGCAAGGATGGTGAACTTTCATTTCACACACTTTGTGCATATTGTCAGGATGAGCCAGTGCTTGGAAAAAGACATCAAGCTGGGAAAGGTGGAGGGACGGTCAGAGAAAGAGAAGATGACCCTCCACAAGATGAATCGTCATAGTGACTGTAACAACGGGCTCGAGTATATCAGGGAAGGTGAGAATGGTCCAAGACAGGCAAGGTTCAAACCTGTTAATCATAGGGTTGCTGTGAGTGGGAGTCAGCTCGATGGCACCCAACAATGTAACTAGCAGAGCAAGTGAAGAGAAATCATCATACGTTGTGATGGGGCAGTGGAGGAGCTGGTGTGCAAATCTCTTGGGTGGGAGTGGGCAAAGAAGAAGGAAGCAGCATGTGGATGGCAGCAAAAGGCTCTCTGAGAAGGTGAGAAATGTGGATGGAGGTGGTTGCAAGGTACAGTGGTTGTAGTGGGGCAGGGTAGATGTCTTTAGGACTGCGATGTGCTAAATCCACCGCAGGAGGGCCTGGTTAATGATAGTGGGCTGGACTAGACTGTTGTAGTAGGAATGGAGGAAGCACCGATTGACTTTGGAGGTAGGACATTTATAGGACATGAAAGGTGAGAAAGAGCAAGGATTCCTGATTTAAGCCGGTGGGTGAGAGGCTGTTGATTCATAGCAGCTTTATGGGGATTCTGAGAACTCCCCTCAAGGTCCCATCTGGTCCCTTTTGGATTGCCTGCCAGCCTGTGCCTTTTAAGTGTATTTTGGGCCTTTTTGTTCTACTCCCTGCCCTTTGACCTTTAAACTACTCAATGGTACTCTCAACAGAGAGAAAAGGAACAAGAGTTTAAGACTTGGTGAAATGAGACCCAAATGTAAAGTAATATTTGTTATCATATTTATAGATATGTTTACTGGGGAGAAGTTTAAAAGTAAGAGTCAAATTTATGCTTACTTCATTTAGGTTTCTTTATCACAGATGATTGAGTTGAAGTTGCACTAAAATTGACTGAGAAATAGTTTTCTAATACTAATACTATGATTATGTAAACATTGGATAGACCCTTCTTGTGTTTCCTGTTACAATTAAACATCTTCACTTCTTAAAGTTCTCCTTGCGCACATGAATTCCTGTGCTTGAATTCTAAATCATAAATGACATCAGGATGCTGCAATTGTCAAGGATAAAACTCAGAAGACAAGAAGGGAGAGGATGGAGGCGTGAATGGAAGTAAGAACCACAGAGAAATGCTGGGAAGGGCGATGATACAGTGTGGGCTTGGAATCTGTGCCGTAAAAGCACAGATAGTGAGTTAAATGCAAGTCTATAAATTTTCTCTCAAATCATAATAAAATGGAAAAATTATTTATGCGAGATTACTTAATATGCTCAGTTAGAGAGGGGGAGAAGCAGACAGCAGGATCGAGTTAAATTGCGTTTGAAACCGCTTTGGAGAGCTCATTTGTCTGTTAGTGGGCTCTGTGAGATGACTTCCCACCAGCAGCTGGTCACTGTGAGAAAATGAGCTGTTTCCCACGCTCCCACACGGAAATCCAGTTGGGAGGCGTGTGCACGACTGCACTGCTGGACGAGAAGAGAGCCAGAGGCCAGCTGGTGGAATTCCTCCGCGACTCCCTCCTCGGCTGTGTCCTGAGAATGAGCGTGGCAGCAGACGCTGATGGAAAACATGCTGCCTGGATCTGTGAGAGCCATGGAGCCTGATGAAAAGAGAAGCTTTCCTTAAACCCATGTTTAGTTGCCAGAGGTCTTGATTTCCCACTTCCCCGTTATTTTATTTTTTTAAATATTTTTACAGGGGAAAGCACAAAAACAGTCCCCCATGACCACAAATTATGCAGCCACGTTTCCCACTTTTGGGGAAATCACAGGGGTCAGCACATCTGGAGCGTGATGGATAAGCCTCACCCTGGGAAAACCACCTTCATGATCACGGTCTCTCCCTGGCCAGGTATCAGGTGCTCTTGATTCAACTCTGTCTTATGGTGACTCCAGTGCACAGCAGTGGTGCTACCTGGTCAAGTGTCTCCTTCTTGATTGCGCATGTGCTTCAAGTTCATTGTTGCAACCACCATGTAATCTGAGTGCCTTCCATGGCTCGGTGTGGCAGGAAGGGGCAGAGAATCTCATGGACTGCCAGAAGATCAAACAGGTCTATTCTGGAGGCAGTTCAACCAGAGTGCTCTTTAGAGACAGTGATGGGGAAACTTCATCCCACCTGCATGGAGCATGTTATCTGGAGGAGGCAGAGGAAGAGAGGAAGGTGGGTGGACACAGTGACTGTGACAATGGGCTCAACTCTATCAGAGGCGGTGAGGAGGGGCAGGCCAGGACAGGGTGCAGATCTGTTGTTCACAGGGTTGCTGTGAGTCAGACTTGATGGCAACAACAATTTTTGGAAGTAGCTCTCTAGGCCTTTATTCCTCGTCCTGCAGCTCTGTTGACACCTGTCCCCCTTGTGACTCTGCTGGCATTTGAAACACTGATACCATAGCTTCTAGCATTATAGCAACACGCAAACCAACACAGTCCAACAAACTGACCCGCAGGTGGTAAACAAATACGGAATGCTTCAACTCCATCATGCTAAAGCTTTGTAGGCACCAGGCTCTTGGTGTATTTCTGGGTTTCCAGTTCCTCTCTATTCACCTACGCACCCTCTTCCTCAGGTATTTAGATCTGAGGCGACTGATGAATGAGGGTGCAGACAGCAGGTAGGGGGGAATATAAGCATTTGGTCAGTGCACAGCCTTTGAGCCAACTCCCGGACAATCGAGAATTACTTTTTAGGCTTTTGTTTTCCTAACTTGTTTGTGATGCAGCCTCACAAAGTACAAAATGAGGAATTTTGAAGAGTAGATAATAAAAAAGAATTTTTCCACCCTGTGTGACAATCACCACAGTCTTTCCAAAACCCCATTAGACTAGAATTAGATTTCTTCTGTGGATGGGAGGGTGGTGCACTGACCGGTGTGTGAGAGGCCTCGAGTCCAGGTGCTTCCGCCACTACCAGGCGAAGGTCCTGTTGCATCTCAGAGGCTTCCTTCCCAAATGTCCAAGGGTAGTGGGCTTTAGGGGATGACCAGGAGACTCTCTCTCCACCTCTTTCTTTCTGAGTTCTGGTGGCCTTCTGGAAAAGGAGTTGCACTGCTAACCCAAAGGCAGGCAGTTCAAATCCACCAGCAGCAGTGTGATGGGCAGCCTCCTCCTGTGGAGAGTTACTGTCTTGGGAACTCAGTGGAAGATCGCCATGCATCGGAATCAGCTCAGTGACAGTGGGCTTCTTAGAAAACAAAAATGTTGCCTTTTTGACCATCCAGCTTGACCTAACCATGTTGTACAGCTATCACCATCATCTGTTTCCAAAAGCTTTGCATCACTCCTTGTAGAAATTTATGACCCGCTTAAGGTCATAACCCTAGTGGTACTAAACATTCAGCTGCTAACAAAAAGGTTGGAAGTTCAAACCCACCAGTCACTGAAGTGGAGAAAGATGAGTCAGTCTGCTTCTGGCAAGGTTTAGAGTTTTGGACACTTAGTGATTTAGCAAAAACTCCTATTATTTTCCTCCCACTCTTGCTCCTAGTAACCATACATTTTTGTCTCTGTGTTTCCTGCTTATTCTGGGTATTTGATTATAAGTTGGTTCATATAACATTTGTCCTTCTGCATGTCACTATGCCGTTCAGCATTTTCAGGGTTCTTCGGTGCCATAGCACCTATCAGAACTTCATTTCTTTTTATAACTGAATAATAATCCGCAGAAAAACTCTGTCTCCCATGCTTTGGACATGTCAGAAGGGGTCAGTCTTCGGGAAAAGACAGGATTCTGGGCAAGGTGGAGGGTCAGATAAAGAGAAGACCCTCAGCAAGATGAGCAGACACAGTGTCCGTAACAACGGGCTCAATCGCGGCAGGCATGGTGCGGATGGCACAGGGGAGAGCAAGGTTCTGGTCTATTCTATTGTTCATAGAGTTGCTAGGAGTCAAAGTGGGCCGATAGACTGTTTTCTGCCTTTGTGTACTGTGAAGAACGCCAAAGTGAACATTGGTGCAGATACATCTAGGGCTTCCCTGCTTTCAAATCTCTTGGGAGTGAGTCCAGGTGCAGACTTACTGATTCAGAGGGTAACTTTTTTAGGAACTGTGACACTATTTTCCATGGTGACATCATTTTGTAGTCCTACCAATAGTGCGTGGAGTCCCAATCTCTTCACCTTCTGGCCAACACTTGTTGTTTTCTGACAGTAGCTGTGTTAGTGGGGTGGTGGAGTGTGGTGTGCCCTGCCCATGTCTGTACGCAGAGTGCAGAGCAGGAAGCGCACACGCAGGGACAGCGCCGTCAGTGGAATCAGTTAGTGAAGGCTGTGAGGGTGACCTGTGTCTGTAGTCAGGTCTGTGCTGAACCTCCAGCCCTGTGACTGGAAAGTGGCAGCCATGCTTCCTGCCCAGTGTTCTTTCCCTCACCACATAGAAGGGAATGCGGAGTTGTTCAGTTTGGCACTGTGTGGGATTCTGGTGTACTTGGGCCACTCTGACAGGTCCATGATGACAACTGCACTTGGTTTTTGTACAGATCACCACAAATGGCCTCATCGCTGTGACAGAGCCCCCCGCTAAGGAATCCCACCCTGGACTCTTCCCCCCAACCTTTGGAGCCATCTCACCATTCCTGGCCGACTTAGACACCAGCGATGGCCTTGGGACGATCTACTATCGGGAGGACTTCTCCCCTTCTGTCATTCAGCTGGCAGCAGTGTGTGTCCAGAGAGGGTTCCCTGAAGTCCCTTTCCAGCCCAGCAGTGTGGTGGTTGTCACTTGGGAATCCGTGGCCCCCTACCAAGGGCCCAGCAGGAACCCTGAACTGGAAGGAAAGGTGAGTACTCCTATAGGTTCCAGGGCAGGTGGTCTAACGCATTGGGTTTGCCCTTTCTGGTCCTCTTTTTCACGCTCCTCCCATGCGTCTGTGCTATTGGAAAAGCAGGAAATCCCAAGTATCCACTAGGTCCAAAAGTTCCAAAATGTGTCTGTAAGTCTTTGTAAATCCATGATCTCTGACAAGAATAGAGTTGATAAGTGACATCCCCTAGCTGTGTTTGAAGGGGAGTTCAGGTGGCACTGTGGGTAAGGCATTTGACTGCTAACTAAGTGGTCAGCAGTTTGAACCCATGAGCTGCTCCAAGGGAGAATGAGAGGTAGTCAGCTTCTGGAAAGATATGTGACCTTGAGAAGCCTATGGGCAATTCTGTGCGCTGTGGGGTCTCTAGGAGTTGAAATGTATTTCATAGTGGATATTTGTGTTTGAATGTGTATAACCTTACTTTTAGGAAACTCTAGTTGTGCTGCCAACCCCAAGGCACGTGATTGGATCCTTTAGCTGTTCCATGGGATGGTTAATCTCCTCCTATGCAATTTAGAGCTGCTGAAAATCATCTGGAGAGCCAGCTATGAGTCATTTCTGACTCAATGGCAATGAAATGAGTTGACCTTACTTTTGGTGGCAAATGGTGAGGAGGGTCATTTCTAATTAAATAGAGAGATTATGATGACAATGGTGATGATGAAGTTAACATGGATTGAAATAGCAATGTGGTCACTAAGGATGTGCGTGAAGAAATAATGACGAGGCTCCACGCTCTGGTTAGGGAGAGAGGAATCATTTTCACCAGGACTAGTGGAGAAACAGTGCTATAGAAGTCCAAACATGTGGACCAGGAAAAGCTCTAAGGGGCTCTAGAGGTCAGACTGCCCTTGAAGGATGTAGAAGCCATCACAGACCTAAAGAGACTGTAGGATGTACCTCATTTTTTCTAAAGAAAAAGAATTTTTCTCCACCATTCTTTCTTTTTAAAAGTACAAGTAAGAGAGAAACATGGAGAGTCCAAAATCTGTACATTGATATGACTGTTCCCAAAGTGTTTACTGCAGAATGACCTGTTGATTGTCCTTCTGAGAAAGACCAACCATCTCCTTAGAGATATGCTCTGAGAAGTCTTGAAGCAAAGAAGCCCGCTTAGGGTTCTCCTAGCAATACTCAATTGTAGCCATATTTTTCTCCCAAATAAAGACAAATTATATCTCACAAAACATACTTGGGAGAGTTTTTTCTGGGCCTGCCAGCTGTTGTCTGAGATCTGTACTTGAAAAACTGCTCAAAATCTCAAAATGCTTTGCGTGCTTCCCTTTTCCTTGTATGATAAGCTCCCATCTTTAATGGTCCCAAGGCCTCTCTGTCTCTGAGCCTTATCTTCTGTTACTTCCCACATCCTGTGCAGCAGCTGTCACAGATATTTGCAGATCTAAGACACACTGTCCTCTAGCCCTGTGAGTTCCCTGACCATCCTGATGACGGTGAGCTCTTGCTTGTTCACTTAGAGCTGACCCTTCTGGGAGGCCTTGGCTCCACTGCCACCCTCTTTGGTCTTAGACTTTGCCTCCTGGGACACTCAAGCTCTCTGTACATATCCCTACTGGCGATCCAGGCCCAGCTTTTGCCACTTTTGGTTCACAGACCAGCCTTCCCATCCAGAGAGTAAATCCTCAAGTGCAGGAACCTGTGTTCTTTTCTTTGGCCCCTCAGTACTCAGGGCAATGCTGACTCCTAGGAAAAGTGCTAACATTTCTAGAGTGTATTCTCCGTGTCTGGACCTTCACAGGCCTTCTTGTGTTATCTTGATGACATTCCCATGAGGTTGGTGGCTTTATCTCCATTTTACAGGTCGAAACCTCAGTGCTTGGAGAGTTTAGGTTACACGCCTCAAGTCATACCATCAATAAAGAGTAGAACAGGGATTCAGATCCAGGTCTGCTTTCTCCCAAAGCTCATACTTCTTTCTCCCGTGTGATTCTTGGGCTCAGTGAGCACTTTCTGAATGGAGAGTGTGGTTGAATATGTCCAGTGGCAAGGGACCCAGTAGGAAGGCATTCGAATCTCCTACGCTGGCTGAGATGTAGGCCTCCATCGGGAGTCAAATAACTTTAGAGGACTTCCCGGAGAGCTCTCCAGGACTTTAGTACGTAGTCCTTGCTACAGGAGCACCTCTTTTCGGTTGATATGTGCATAGGGCTATTTCTTCACAACACTGTTGATAAACGAGCTTATTTCTGATGATCAGCCTGTTAGAAGATCTTGAGTAATTGAATTTTGACTTGTTTTCACAGAGAAACACATTCCAGGCTGTTCTAGCTTCCTCAGAGTCCAGCTCCTATGCCATCTTCCTGTACCCAGAAGATGGTCTGCAGTTCTACACAACGTACTCGAAGAAAGACCAGAACCAAGTGCCTGCCATGGTTGCGTTCAGCCAAGGTTTAGTGGGGTTCCTGTGGAAGAGTGATGGTGCTTATAATATATTTGCAAATGACAGAGAATCCATTGAAAACTTGGCCAAGTATGCTTTCTTTGTTCTTCAATAATTTCTCCCCTTACTACGATGATAATTTGTTTTAAAAATAATGTTAAGGGTGTTGTAGAATGTGACCTATTATAAATCTCCCTACAGCTCCACATTTTGTATCTAGTTTTTAGGGAACCTTGGTGCCTTAGTGGTAACGGATTGCATTTGCCTATCCAAAGGCAGGCAGTTCGAATCCCCTAGCTGTTCCATTAGAGAAAGATGAGCTATCTCCTCCCATGCTATTTACAGGCCCTGAAAGCTCCCTGGAGGTCAGCTATGTGTTGGTTTCAATGATAAACAACAATAAAATCTAGTTTTTCTTTTATGCAATACGTTCCCCCCCTCCCCGGAATATATCTTTAAGAGGAACAGATCTTATTTTTAAAGTATTGTCTTCATTTTAAATTATTTCTACTATGGTCCCTGTAATATAAAGTTAGAGACAAGGTGTGCATACCTACATCTGCTGTGCTTGCTGTCCAGCCCTTGCTTCCTGCTGCTTTTCGGATGGTAGGGGTGTCCTCTGGGTGGGCGTGCCTCGAACAGGCCTCTCCTTCCCCCCAGGAGCAGCAATGCCGGGCAGCAGGGCATCTGGGTGTTTGAGATTGGGAGTCCATCCACGGCTAGTGGTGTGGTACCTGCTGATGCGGACCTTGGCCTGGATGATGGAACTGAATATGAAGATGAGGATGAAGATTATGATCTGGGGGTGACAATGGGCCTGGAGGATGTGGCCACCACAACCTTCCCTTACAAGACTCCAGGAAGGAGGGACACTGACCCACAGCAGGTGACGAGCATGCTGCCCCCACATCACACAGTGACAGAGAGCCCCCCTGAGCATCCTGTGCCCAGGACCAGGTCCTTCCAGGTGCCATTGGAGACGTTTCCCCAGCAGTACCCGCAGGTGGTGGATGTGGATGAAGTGGAGGAGACAGAAGTGGGTAAGGCCTTGCAAGCTGTGTTTGGCTCTTATTTAGACTCTTGGGTTTTCAGCCAGGAGTCCTATTGGAGGGAATGCCGCAGTGATTTATGAGAACAGGAACCTGGACATGTCTTTGAATTTTGACAGTGGTAGAACACTGCTACATTGCCCTCATGGCTTCCAGGAATCCAGACAATCTTTTGGGATCCATACTGGAGTTATGAGACTGTTGACTATATCTTTTCTGGGTTCCAGTCTGTCTGTTTCAAAGAAGAAAATGTTACAGGGCTCTTTGGAAAGTCAGATTTTCTTGTTTGTGCCTTCTATGACAAGAAATCCATTCATCCACCTGACAAAACATTTTAGAAGTTCCTTTGCTGATTCAGGCAGCTGGAATGTGACATTTATTTCCTCTTGGCTTTGGAATGACAATGGCTGATTATGTTTCCTCCCAGGTCATAACAGTTTCCAAGTTGCCCAATGAAGATAAGACACTCAAGTTCATTGCTGTAGAGTCGACACCAACCCATAGCTGACCCTCAGTTTCTGAGGCCCATCTTTCCCCTTCAGAGCCAGTGGTAGATTCCAGCCACCAGAGGTGGGGCCTTTGGATTAGCAGTAACTCCCTACGGACAGAACCACCAGAAAAAAACCCCTAGTTTTACAGTTTTAGTAGTTTGCTTCTAGTCCAGCATAGTATGTCAGATTTATGTTACATTTTGAAGGAAAACAATTTGAATCTTAGCACATTTTTCTTTAGCATTTAAGAAATTTTTTAATTATATTTTTTTTCTTCTCATGAGGTTACCTTGTAATCCATATAAATGGGATGGTCCAAACATTTAAATGACACTGTCTAATTATCTTTACTGTGTCGCTGTCAGTCCACCGGCACAGTGACAACCGAATGGGAGTAAGCATAACAGAGAAACACCACTCCAGGAGAGGATCAGAGAGTCAATCCAGCTCAACTTTATTAGGATAAGCACTGCATTTATATACACAGGAAGACAGGACAGGGTGGGCTTACAGATGTGGGACATGTGGATTGGTCAGGAGAACCTCAGCCTTGTGCGGATCACTCCTGGCTCAAGAGACATGGCAGCCGTCTTCCCAGGTGGTGAACTTTTTGAGCCGGTACAGCCAAACACAGAGGAGCTTTCTCTATATCGTATTAAGGGCTGTTGGGAGGCTTGCACCTGTCTGGAGCTCAGGTGATCTCTCCTGTCCAGAGACCCTCCCTTCCTCCCCCAACATTCTGCAACATTAGTGCCTCTACTGTGAAATGTTTATGAGGCCTCAGAGAAGTAGAGTCCACCACATTATTTACTCATTTTTATTTTTTAAAATTTCTTTTTTATGTTATTATTTTGTGTGTGTGTCCCGTCAAATCAACTCTGACTGGTACAGGAGGAGATTGCCCCTCCTTCTCCAGCGAAGGATCTAGTGGATTCGAACCGTTTGTATTTATTCATTTTTTAAAAAGTTTTATATTGGTTTGTTTACCAAGTTTCTATGCATTGAGTTTCATGCTATTCTTCGTTCACATTGTGTTTCGTGCAATCATTCCCATTCGTTATGTTTTATCATTTACTTCCTTTTAACAAAGAGCTGGAGCACGTCAGCGACGGTGAGGCCGGTGCAGGAGAAGGCAGGGTTCAGACCTGTTATTCACAGGGTCCCTGCTAGTCGTGATTCACCGATGGCAATCAACAACAGCATTTCTTCTTAGCTGCTCTGATTTAGCTTTTATAAAAAGTCCTACACATTTTTCTCCTGACTGGCTGTCTTGAAGCCTGGGCCGATCTGGTGGTGAGAGGTGTGTGTTTATTTAGTTCAGAGAGGAGGGTGTGGAAGTTCTCACGTGGAGACTTTACCTTTGCATGTCAGACGAGGGGATGAGCTCTGTCTTGGGACCCCTCTGTGTGCACTGCACCCCAGATTTCCTTGATGACACCAACATCTGTTGTCATGTGGCCACCTGCCTCTGAGAGCCAGTTCCACAGCCATCTTCCCTAGCTGTGTTGGCTGTGTTTGCTCACAAAGTTTTGAGTCTCATCCAGTTTCCACCCTGTCTTGACATCTTTGAAATTCATTCCGAAGCCATCCCATCTCATCATCTCCACCCCAATGATGTAAGACTGTGCAGAGCTTGTTGTTGGCTAAAGCCTAAACTTGGACCCCACAGTCCATCTAAACAGATGCTTTCGGTCCCTCAGTGCAGGCATTCCGCTGCATTTCTTTACAGAGTCATCTGTAGGCTGCAGGGTATTCCTGTATTAGTGAGTGACCCCGCCCCCACCCCTGGATCTCCAGGGCCCACTGAGAAGCTCAGTATGCAGCTGGAGCTTAATCAGTGTCCTCACTGAGGGCTCAAGTGTGCTCAGCTCCACACTCGGTCCTTATACACACTGGGAAGTCCCTCCTGAATATGTAGAATGAGTAGACCCTACCTGGGGTTAAAATATCATTCATTATAAATTGTGTTTTTATCCCCTTTAAATATCTGCCACCTCCTGTGCTTTTGAGCTCCATCCCATATTCATTTGCTCTGGATTAGTAAACTTAATGAGCCAGTTCCTAATTCTAACAAAACAGATCTGGAAGGCAGACCTTGAAAGTTCAGGAGAAAATTCTTTTTCTATGGATCCAAGTTGGTTTAGACCAGGTGTGAAGATGGGAATCTCTGATCTGCTTTTGCGTATAAGAATGTCCGAGTTCTCCCTTGAGGTGAAATTGGAACAATGTTTTTTACAAATGTATTTTAAGATTCCTTTAATCCTTCAGACTATATTAGATTAATAACATTGTGTGATTTTCTGCTTCTGAAAACGTTCTAGTGGGCCAGCTATGAGTCGGTTCCATCTCTACCGCAATGAGTTGAGTTTATGGTTGATATTGAATGATAGTAATTTAACATTGATCCAATGATACATTAAACCAGAACATTTTTAAATAAAGCACTTTGTCATTCTTCAGACTCTCTTTTAGATCCATTTGCCTGGGTTGTTTGAGTAATAGAACCACACTACAATTTAGCCACTATACGTGGTGGGTGGTGGTCTTCCCTGGGGAGTCTCTTGACCTGCCTGATACAGGTAAACTGCACTCCTGTGTGGCACACCTGTGGCTGAGAGAGGCCTTACAGGTATAACGTTTGTTCTCCTCAGTTTTCAGCTACAACACTGATTCCCGACAGACCTGTGCCAACAACAGACACCAGTGCTCGGTCCACGCCGAGTGCAGAGACTACACCACTGGCTTCTGCTGCAGCTGCGTCGCCGGCTACACAGGGAATGGCAGGCAGTGCGTTGCCGAAGGTAAGCCGTGGCCTTCTGTGACACCTGAGAGGGGCATGGAGGTTTAGTTTAAGGCTTGCCTCTGAGAGTGTCTGGAGTGTAAGATGTTTTCCGAGTGTCTGGGTTTCAGCTCTTGTTCCCCAGACTTCTCGTACTTCCCTTATGGGTGCCCTTCATGGAATGTCCATTTTCCCAAGGCCGAGTCTCTCTGCTCTTTCTCCATCCCTAAGGTCACGATCACCTGGAACCCATCTTCAGAGCCACCTGTGTGCACTGAGGCAAAGACTCAAGTGCTTAAATTACAGTCAAATGAGAGCTCCAGATTGCAGTTAGTGTTGTTCACAGTTCTATTTGGTTTTGGTGGTTTTTTTGAAAAAATCTTTTTCTTTTGTACTGGTTTACTTTCAAAGTTCATGCAGGTCTGTCTTGATAGTGCTGAACCCACCAGACCACAGAGAGCTGGCCTAGACCAGAGGTGACAGTGGGGAAAGCCTATCGTTAAACCGCAGTGTGGTCGTGGGGGACCCCACGCACTTCTACATGCCAACCTCGTGCTGGACCAAGTCTGGAGTATATCTGGCTGTGAGGCCCATCTGCTCTGAACTCTTAGGTGTTAGAAGAAGCCTGTCTGGACCAGTCTTGGGCATTCTGGTTAATTCGGACCTGGGAGGAAAAAGATGCTTCAAGCCACTTGCTGATGGGTTGATTTTGATGCAAGACAAGCCCGTGTGTCACAGAGCAAAACTGGTCCACACTGAGTTGTCTCTGGCTGACTTTTCGGTCGGTTGCGGCCTTTTCTCTGCTGTCTCCCTGAGCGTTTTGTTTACTATTGAGTATCTGTTTGCACCACCCCAGGACTCACCCCTGTGGGAGCCTGGAGCTGTATGCTGTTGTTATTAAGTGCCATCCAGTCGACTGTGCGTCAGTGCCCCTGTGAACAGCAGATCTGAGCCTTGCCCTGTCCTGTGCCACCCTCATCACTGATGTGCTCAAGCCCATTGTTCCTGGCCCTTTGCCAGTCCATCTGTTGGAGGTCTTGCTCTCTTCCTCTCACCCTCCACCTTACCCAGCACGATATCTTTTTCCAAGGACAGACCCCTCTTGTTAGCATGACCAAAGTATCTGAGATGAAGCTCCACTGTCCTTGCCTCTAAGGAGCACTCTGGTTGCACTTCCTCCAAGACAGACTTGTTCATTCTTTTGGCGGTCCATGAGTATGCAATACTCTTCCCCAACACCAGAACTCAAAGCATTGGTTCTTCCTCAGTCTTCCTTATTCATTTTCCAACTTTCAGATGCTTGAGAAACAACTGAAAATTTCCTGCTTGGATCAGTAGCGTTTTTATCTTTGAACCGACAGCCTTGCTCCTTAACACTTTGGACAGGCCCTTGACGATAGATTCTCCAAAAGCAACATATCTTTTGATTTCTTAACTGCTCCTCCCGTGGGGGTTAATTGTGGGTCCAAGCAGAAGGAAACAAACTCCAATCTTTTCTTCGTCTATCATGATGTTGCCTTATTGGTTCAGAGGTGAAGCTTTTTGTTTTCCTGATGGTGAGTTTTAATCCATATGGAAGGCCATAGTTTTTGATCGTCTGCAATAAGTGCTTCAAGTTTTCTGCACTTTCCACAAACAAGGTATAACAAAATTAGAAGCAAATCACAACATAACCAAAATAACCCTGCCATACTGACCACTTGTCCTCTTAGATGCCAACAAGTCATTTCCCCATAGGTAATTTTTCTTGTGAGTTTAATGGGAAACTTCTATTGCTTTGCCTCATTTAACAAAATAAAGCTCAGCTGTGTAAATGTCTTCTGTTTCTCAGATCCTCAGCTATCGTTCTAGTTAAATCAGTTAGCATTTTCATTTACTACCCTCAAAAGATATTATTGAATTGCCCTAGTAACCCAAACATACATGGTTCAAACCCACCAGCTGCTCTATGGAAGACGGATGGATAATCTCCTGTGACATAAACTGCCTCTGAAAACCCTCTGGAGGGAGGAGGGTCAGCTGTGGGTTGGTTCATAACAACAACAACCCAATAAAAACAGTGTGTGTGTATATTTTTTCTCTCTTGGTCACATGTGGATAAGGTGAGTTTTAGAACGTTTTTATAAAAGAAACAAACTCATGTAGTTACCATATTAACGTTTTAAATGCCTTTAAATGTGTTTTCTATTTCCTTCTGACCCCCTGCCCCAGGGGTGGTAAGCCTTTGTTCTTTGTTTCAGGCCTGGGGTTTGGCCCGCCCACCCTGGGACCGATTCCAAACTCCACAATGAGAGCTGCTTGGAGGAGAGCGAGCTCATTAGCTCTTTGTGTGTCCTGCTAAGCCCTGGAGCTGCTGAGCATCTTGTGTCCGCAGGAGTTTAGATGATACAGAACAGTCTTGCTGTAGTTGGATATTACACACATGCCCCACAGCAGTTTTGCAAAGCTGGCATAGTTGCTGGATTCTTCCTCCTCTTTAAAAATCTTTCTAGCTTTGGGTGGACGCGAAAGAGTGAGCTCAGTGCCCTGGTCGTGGCCTTCCAGGCCATCTCTGTTATCTGTGCCTGGGCTGCATTCTTGTGCCGTTAATCAGCTAACTTGGCACCACTCCCCTGCGTAATGACACAATCGGCCTGTGTGTGCTGGTCTGTCACAGGCGTGGGCATCTGAATGGAGTCAGAGGTCATCAGAACGTCCATGAAGATAGCCAGATGGGAATCTGTCTGTCCAGGACTTACTCAACAAGCACTGCTGAGAACTTACAAGGGCAGAATTCCGATGTGACTGGGAAGGACTGAGGACGAAACTCCGATCCCCAGGGAGTTACAATCTAGGAAGAGAAAGCAGATAGGCAGGCCATAAACCTAACTGGCTCTGGGTGACCTCTGTGTTACCTCTTATCCTGCCTTTCCATTCTGTCAGATCATTCACAGTCACTTTTGGGGCGTAAAACTGTGGTCTTTAGCATGGTTCACAAAAGTGGGTAGCTATCGCTGTGATAGCATGTTAGAGTCTTTTTACCATCCTCAAAACCATTAAAAGTCATTGTTTTTAATGTTGTTATTATTTAAGTGGTTTGTTGTTCTCCCCTTTGCCTCGATTCTCTTCACTGTTAAACCTCCGGAACAGATTCTTTCTGGGTGTACACCATTTTTTAGTTTTCTATGTTACTGGACCAATTGGTAGCATCAGGATGGATGGTGAAGAGACTGAGATTGTTCACAGCTACAGTTTGCTTGGCTCCACGGTCAACACTCTTGGCACCAGCAGCCAGGAAATTAAAATCGTATTGCGATGGGAAAGTCTGCTGTTAGGGACCTCTCCAAAGTACTCAAGAGCAATGGTGTCTCTCTGGAGACTAAGGTGCGCCTGATACAGGCCATGGTCTTTGCAATCACGTGTTATGCATCAGAGAGTTGGACAATGACTAGGGAGGATAGAAGGAGAATTGATGCCTTTGAGCTGTGGTGCTGGAGAAGAGTATTGAATGTACCCTGGACTGCCAAGAAAACAAACAGATTCATCCTGGAGAAGGTTAAACCAGGTTACTCCTTGGAGGCGAGACAAGGATTCTGGGGCTTCATCTGACATACTTTGGACATGTTGTAAGGAGAGACAGGTCCTTGGAGAGGGACATCATGCTGGGCAGAGTGGAGGGACAGCGCAGGAGGGGAAGACCCTCTATGAGGTGGATTGATTCAGTGACTGGGGTAATCGGGATGGGTATGTCAGAGGCCATGTGATTGGCACAGGATAGAGCAGGGTTTAGAGCTGTTGTACATAGGGTCGCTATGAGTCGCAAGCGACTCGACGGCACATAACAACAACAACATATTAGAATTCTTATAACCTAGATGTCCTTTTGTGACTGACTTAAGTCACACAGCATCATGTGTTCTCATCCCAGCCATGTCATGCAGTATTTTGTTAATTCTTACCATTTTTCTTATTGATAGATAATACTCTCTTGTGTGAATTTACCACAATTTCTTTAGCCAGTTGTCCGTAGGCACTTGGGTGGTTCCCAATTCTTTACTTTATGTATGTTGTTGTTAGGAGCTGTCAAGTCAACTACAATTCATAGAGACCCTGTGAACTACAGAACTGAACCTTGTCCTGTCTTGTACCATCCAGCATCCCTGATGTGTTCAAGCCCATTGTTACAATCAGTGTTTCAATCCGTCTTCCTGGGGGCCCTCCTCTCTTTCTCTGACCCTCTGCTTTTCCAGCATGATGTCCTTTTTCCAAGGATTAGCCTTTCCTGACAACATGCCCCAAGAATGTGGAACAAAGTTTCATCACCGTTGCCTCTAAAGGGCACTCTGGTTGTATTTCCTCCAAGACAGACTTGTTTGTTCTTTTGGCAGTCCACGGGATAGTCAGCACTCTTCTCCACTACCACAATTCAAAGGCATCGATTCTCTTCAGTCTTCTTGACTCATTGTCCAATTTACAGATGCACAGAATTTTACTGAAAATACCATGGCTTGGATCAGGCACTTCTTAGTCTTTAAACTGACATCATTGCTCTTTAGCACTTTAAAGAGATCCATTGTTCCTGATCTATAGACATTATACAAATGTATTAACTTGAAATGAAGGTCCCCTGCATGACCCTGAGTTCATTAGGCCAGAACTGACCCATAGCTGACCCTTGGCGGATTTTTGGAGGCATGTATGTGTGTGTATATATGTGTGTGTGTGTGTGTGTGTATGTATGTGTATATATGTGTATGTATATGTCTATGTATGTGTGTGTGTGTGTATAGCTTCCACGTCCTAAACAACATGCCTCTGGACACTCTATGAACTTTGAGAAACAATGATAGTTCTAGAAATGTTCCAGGTCTTTTGTACATAGGGTTGTGCTCAACTCAAGGACAAACAACAACTATATATATTTAGCAACTTGTTACACTGGCCATAGTAGGTCCACCGTATTTTCCTATCTGTGGAAATGGAACTGTCTGTGACCGAGAACCCCATTCTAAAGTGCAGGCCTGTGTGGTGTCCACCTATGCACTCCAGAGGCCTGGGTGAGACTGCAGGACCCCAAGTCTGTATGGTTTTTGAGTCAGAGATGCTTCATGAGCAGGGTTACAGATTGGGCCACCACATGTCCCAGATCCCCAGCAGCATCCCATTTAGCCCTATGGCCCAAGCGTAATGACGTGTTCTGACTCAGCATTGTTAAGTTGTGTAGTCATGCTGTTTCTGGATGACCGACAGTACAGTTCTCCTGAAATTATCTTTGCCCTGTAGTTCCTGCTCACCGAGGAGCCCTCTTTCACTCATGTCATGGTTAGGGTCTTGGGGAGTTTGACATCAATGGCTCATGGCCGAGGGTCCTCTTCTTGGGGAAGAAATACTACTTTGGCCTATTCTGGAGTCATTTACCCTGTCCTGTCTTCACAAATTGATCTGTGTCATAATAGATGCTTTTTTTTTCCTTTCAGAATGACTAACACCTCCTTTTGTTTCTTGCCCAGGATCCCCTCAGCGAGTCAATGGCAAAGTCAAAGGAAGAGTCTTTGTGGGAAACAGCCCGGTCCCTGTTGTCTTTGAGAACACCGACCTTCACTCATACGTCGTGATGAATCAAGGTCGCTCCTACACAGCCATCAGCACCATCCCGGAGGCCCTCGGCTACTCCCTGCTGCCCCTGGCCCCTGTGGGCGGCATCATTGGCTGGATGTTCGCTGTGGAGCAGGACGGGTTCAAGAATGGCTTCAGCATCACTGGTAATGTAGACTATACTCTGTGACCGGGGGACCAGGCAGCAGGGCCTGGGGTAGAGGGAAGGGGTGCAGATAAGCAACCTACACCATCCATGGCTTCATCTCAAGAAACTTTCATTAATGGGCACTTACATGTTAAAAGGCATGTAATTTTCACATATTGTGAAATACTATAATTTAGAATTAAAACCATTTGAGAATGGAAAAACTATTCTTCGCTACAGAGCTATAACAAAAGAGGTGGAAGAGTAGATATATCCCTCACACTGTAAGTTGCCAGCCCTTCTGATGACTTAGCTATAGGAGTTACACTGACAACCAAAGGCTGTTGGTTCAAATCCACTAGCTGCTCTACGGGAGAAAGGTGGGCCACCTCCTCTTATGCAATTTACAGCCTCTGAAGACCTGCTGGAGAATCAGCCATGAGTTGGTCCTGACTTGACAGCACTTAACGACAGCCTGTAATGTCAGAAGCTAATGTTCCCCAATGTGGAAAAGGCAGCCCCTCTCAGAAGGGATAGGTATTTTCTGCAGGTCTGAGGTTGCTGCCCCACACAGGCCCAGGGGCATTCCCGAGCCAAGCCCAGGAGTGAGTGGCTGCTAGGTGGGTTTCTGGACAGGTGGACATTTGCCTGTTACAAACTCCATCCTGTATCTGGCACTCAGGGAGCATGTGACAATGTGCAAAGCACTTTTTTAATTTGTCTCTACTCTCTTTAATTGGCATGAGAGATATTGTGCCATCATGAGGAGATGGAAGTTTAACTCCCGAGGCCGTGTCCTTGGTACCTCTCCCAGCTGCGCCTGGAGGCGGCTTGTTTGAGAAGGCAGCAGTCTCTCTGTGGCTCCTCTGAGCTGCATGATGTCCAAACCTGCCTGGCCCTGGACTAGTTTGGTTAAGCTAGGCAGTGTGCCTGGCTGTCCCTGTCCCCCTGTGACAGTGATGCCTGTCCTAGGCGGGTGGCCGAGTTCAGCCACATTCTGTGGGTGGTGCTGACCTGGGATTGAGCTGATGCACGCTTGTCACCAGCCCACGTTCCGCAGGTGGTGAGTTCACCCGGCAGGCCGAGGTCACCTTCGTGGGGCATCCGGACAAGCTGGTCATCAAGCAGCACTTCAGCGGCATCGACGAGCACGGACACCTGACCATCGACACGGAGCTAGAGGGCCGCGTGCCCCGGATCGCACCCGGCTCCTCCGTTCACATGGAGCCCTACACGGAGCTCTACCACCACTCGCGCTCAGGTGGGCGCCCCGGGGTCACCACGTGGGCAGGGGGCAGCTGGTTCCAAGAGCACACGCCACATGGCAGTGACAACCACAGTGTGAAACCTTTCCTCTAACTCATTGATACTGAGGCAGAACCAGCTCAGGGCTGACCCGCCAGCAGTTCTCAGAGGCTGTAAATTGCCTGGGAGGAGTTTCTCTGTCTTTCTCCCATATAACAGGTGGTGGATTTGAACTGCCTACCTCTGGGTCAGCAGTACATACTCTTACCCACTACTTTGCAAAGCTCTTATTAACTTGTCTGGAAAGGCTGCGTGGCTGAGCCCACAGTTTCCTCCAGGGGATGCAGGAGGGGAAGGGAGCCCCCAAAACCCTTGTCTGCAGTCTGTCTTCCGCCAGATGGCAATTTCCGGAGCCCCACATGCCGAGCTGGGCGGAGCTGCATACAGCTGGGCACACGTCATTTGTCCCCTGGCTTTTGTGCTGCTGTTAATGGTGAGAACTGCAGCACAGACAGAAATACAGAGTCTGTCAAATTTTTTTAAAAAGGAAGCTATGGATTTCATGGCTTCTTCTGATTGGGAAGACTCTTTTTCATTTGTTGAGATTTGGTCATAGCTTTCATGACAATTTTTCAGATTGCCTGAATAATACCCATTTGCTCATTTTAAATATCACGATATAGGCAGAGCAGCCACTTTTTACTGAATACTAAATGAGATAGCCTGACAGCTAGCGTGGTGCCATGGCACTCTGGTGGCCTACGGGGTAAGGAGTTGCTTTGCCAACTCAAAGGTAAATGGTTTGAATCCACCAAGGGCTTCAAGGGAGAGAGATGGGCAATCTCCCGTGTGATGTATAGCTTCTGAAAACCCACTGGAGCATCAGCTATGAGTCAGTTTTGACTCAAAGGCACATAACTACAACAGCATGGTGGTGTTCACATAGTAAATGGTAGTTCAGGGCAAGAATGGCACTGTTGTGATTGGCTGTTGTGGAGCTGTTGTCTGATTTCTGGTAACCTTGTGTCATGTTGTAACAGAATGAAACATTGCCCAATACTGCCTTCATCATACTTGCTGTTATTAGCCTGCTGACTTCTAGAAGTTTACCCTTTGTAGAAAAGAAGTGTTGGCTTGAGAAGTGGGTGGCCCTTGATCCCAGCTGTGGCAGAACTGGTAGCTCAAGATCGATCTCCTTACAAGTTTGTGAGGTTCCCACCATGCCTCAGACCCTCAGACAGTTCTGGGAGTGTTACAAATGTCTCTGGAGTCCCTGGATGAGCAAAAGCTGTGATACAGCAATGCCAGCAGTGCCAGTGGGCAGGGGACCTGACTCAAGGTGTGGCCACTAGGAACCATGGTCCTCACTGACCTGCTCCACCTGCCCTCCTGTGTGGTACCATCATGGGCAGGAGAGAAGCTGGTGGTTGGAAAGTTCTAGATGACACCCCACACATCCTAAGACTTCTCTTGTCTCCCTGCCTTGTCCCTCCATCCCCCAGTGATCACATCCTCGTCCACCCGGGAGTACACAGTGACTGAGCCAGAGCGGGATGGAGCTGCACCCTCCCACACTCACACCTACCAGTGGAGACAGACCATCACCTTCCAGCCATGCACCCACGGTGATGCCCAGTCCGTGCTGCCCAACACCCAGCAGCTCTCGGTGGACATGGTGTTTGTGGGCTACAAGCAGGATGAGCAGATCTTGCGCTACGCGCTGAGCAACTCCATCGGCCCGGTCAGGGGTAAGCAAGGTGGATGGGCAGGCAGGTGCTTCCATGTGTCTTCCTTGTCTGTGTGTCCACATCCGTGTGTCCCTGTCCATATGTCCACATCCATGTATCTGTGTGTCTGCATCCATGTGTCCACGTCTGTATGTCCGCATCCATGTGTCTCTATTCATGTGTCTGTGTGTCCCTCTCCCTGTGTCTGTGTCCATGTGCCCATGTGTCTCTGCATCTGCATCCATCTGTCTGTGTGTCCATGTTCTTGTGTCTCTTTGGGTCTGCATCCCTGTGTTTCCATCTGTGTGTCCCTGTCTGTGTGTCTGCTTCTGTATGTCCTTGTCCGTGTGTCTGCGTCCCTGTGTCCCCATCCTTGTGTCTGCATCCCTGTATCAACAGCTGTGCATCCACTTCATGTATCTGTGTCTGTGTGTGCGGCCATTTGACCCGTCCTCACACACTGTAGATGGGGAGGCATGGTCAGGTGAGCACTTCTCTTCTGTGACCTAGGGAGGAGGGAAGCTCTCTGTCCCTGTAAGTGAAGCTTCCTCATTTTCCCAGAATGCAGCCTGCTGAGTCCCATCCTGGGCTCCCACATATCTGCCCCGAGCCTCAGGAGGGACAGTGCTCTGGTCTGATACTGGGCGCTCCTGTGCACGTGGGTGCAGCCGGAACACAGGTGGGGTGAGAGGGCTACCAATCCCTCTGTGCCAATCTTAACACCATCTAAGCCTTTAAAGCTCGGGGCCCTGGGTATCAGAGGTCTGAGCATTCCTATCTTTTTATGTCTTATTCATCTCCTCCGTAGGAGTGTTACACATCTCTCCCTCCAGGCCCAAGTTTGCCCTTCATCTAGTGCCATAAAGCAGAGAGAGGCATGGTGTCTTTGCAATTATAAAGCTCTGGGTGTCTCATTTGAATTCTGGTGGATTAATACATGGTAAGGAGTTGTGCTGCCCACTCAAATCTGGGTGGTTCACATTTCCCAGTGGCTCCATTGGAGAAAGATGAGAAGTTTCCACCCATGAGGTTTTCTTGTTATTCTTGTACCATTGGATCGGAATGACCCATGGCTGATCTTCTAGCAGGTTTTCAGAGGCTGTAAGTTGCATAGGAAGAGACTGCCCATATTTCTCCGGCAGAGCAACTGCTGCATTTGAACCTTTGGGTTTGCAGCAGAGCTTCTTACCATTGAGCTCCTATGAGATCGACTACCTCTGAAAGCCTGCTGAACAGTTCAAATAACAAAATGCTACTTAGAGGGGGAGGGTCAGCCTAGGAGAGGAAGATCCCGGGTGAGATGGATTGACTTAATGACTGTGGTGGTGCAGTTAGGTGTGTCAGAGATGGTGAGATCAGCTCAGGATATGGCAGGGCTTGGAGCTATTGTTGATAGGGTCTCTGAGTCACAGAGGACTCACTACAACAACACTTAGAAGGGATTGCTTCCATGCCAGCTGTGGGAAGAGGAAACCTTCAAAAGCTCCTGAATGCTTGCTGCTGTTGTTATTGTTAAATGCCGTAGACTTGTAGATGACCCATAGTCTATGAAACAAAGTCTTGAACACAAAACTTTCATCTTTTCTCAAAGTTCGTAGAGGCAAGCTTTTTTTTTTTTGAAAGTGGATGCCCCTCCACTTGCAAGCCTGTTTTATTTGAGAGATTCACAAAAAGCAGGCCCGAGGGCCCAAAGGCCCTTTTTAAAAAGGCCACATTCTATCAGCTCACATCCAATTGTGAACAACAGCCACATCCTAGTCTCAACTCCAAACCAGAAAACACACCTACCAACCCATAGCTGACCCTCTGGCAGGTTTTCAGAGGCAGTTAATCACACTGGAGGAGATTGCCCATTCTACTTCCATGGAGCAGCTAGTGGCCTTGAATCGCCTGCCTTTGGGACTACAGCACAGCTTCTTGCCACTGGGCCACCAGAGCTCCCAAATGCTTACACTGTTTCAATGTCTCTGCCTTCACAGACGGCTCCCCCGATGCCCTGCAGAACCCCTGCTACATCGGCACGCATGGCTGTGACACAAACGCGGCATGTCGGCCGGGTCCCGGGACAGAGTTCTTCTGCGAGTGCTCCATCGGCTTCAGAGGAGATGGCCAGACCTGCCGAGGTACAGCCGCCAGGCTCGCCATGGGGGCAGGGTGGGGCCCTGTGCACTCAGAGCCGGGCAGCAGTCCAGTGGACAGAGACCGACCATGCGCCTGGTGGGAGCAGCAGAGCAGAATTCCCAAGGCCACAGGTGAAAGGAATGCTCACATCAGTGGTGCACACAGCTGTTGTTGTGAGGGGCCGTCAAGTCACCTCTGACTTACAGTGGTCCTGTGTAAAACAGAACAAACCCTGCCCTCCCTCTAGAAATGGAGGTAGTTCGAAGCCACAAGCAGCTCTGTGGGAGAAGGATGGGCAGTCTTTCCCATGTCGGGCATCATGCTTGGAAAGGTGGAGGGTCAGTGAGAGAGAGGAAGACCCTCAACAAGATTATCACAGAGACCTCAGCAATGAAGTCAAGTGAGTCAGAGGTGATGAGGATGGCACAGGACAGGACAGGGTTCAGGTCTGTTATTCATTGTGTCACTGTGTGTCGTACTCATTTGCACCTAACAACAACATGGAAGGATTGTTGTTACATGCCATTGAGTCACTTGTGACTCATAGCAACCCTATGTACAACAGCCCTGAACTCTATCCTGTGCCAACCTTATTGTCTCTGACACACCCATCCCCATTACCCCAGTCACTGAGTCAATCCATATCATCAAGGGTCTTCCTCACTTGTGCTGTTACTCCACTCTCCCAACCATGATGTACCTCTTTAAGGACTGGTCTCTTCTTGCAACATACCCAAAGTTTGTTTGAAGACAAAGCTTCAGAATCCTTGCCTCCAAGGAGCAGCCTGGTTTCACCCTCTCTAGCATGAACCTGTTTGTTCTCCTAACAGTCCATGGTACACTGAATACTCCTCTCCAGTACCACAGCTCAAAGACATCAATTCTCCTATCATCCCTGGTCATTGTCCAACTTTCTGATGCATAGCAAGTAATTGTGTAGACTGTGGCCTGAATCAGGCGCACCTTGGTCTCCAGACTAACATCGTTGCTATTCAGTACTCAGGAGATGTGTCTGTCAGCAGACTTTCCCAATGATATGTAAAAGGACAACCCAACAATTATAAGCTCTTTGGACATAAATAACAGTGTTGTTATATGGCACTGAGTTAGAACAGGCTCATAGCTGACCCTCCAGTGGGTTTTCAGAGACTGTATATCACAACAGATTGACCATCCTTCTCCTGCTGAGCAGGCTGGTGGATTCAAACCACCTACTTTGTGTTGGCAGTGCAGCTCCTTACCCATCAGGCCACTGCAGTGTGTAGATACTCACTGTCCTGCTGATAGACAGTAGTGGCCTGTCACAGAGAGAGGGCTTTGTCAGGAAGACACCACAGCCCTGCTGCCGATCATCTCACTGTCCCCAAGCTCCCTGCAGCTCTCCCTCAGGAAGCAGGGTGGCCGTGTGGAGGTCCACGTTGTCCTGTGGTCAGCGGGGCACTGGCATTTTAACATGAGGGAATGTGGGTGTTTTCCCAGCCAGGCCCTTTGCTATTCTGGCCCCCCTCAACATGCCTAGGAGTGTGAATGCACCCAGACAATGGACTTTTCAAAGGAAATTGTGTTAATCAAATCACCTCATGTACTTCCACTGGGAAGTGCCCTAGAGGTGGGGGGCTAGGGGGCTGCCCTGCAGATGAGGATGTGTCTTTGTGATGCAGTGGGTGTGTATATAACACTGATAAATTACATGTGACAGCCCCACATGGCTGTCTGGGAGGCTGTCTGGGGAGGATGCATTTACAGTTGAAACACAGCATCTGGTGCCAGCTTCTGTTATGTCCTGGGGGGAGTCTGCAGGGAAGGTTTTGGCTAATCGCTTGTTGAGCAATTTTGTATTTTTTTTTTCTTTTTCAGTACATGAAAGGCATTTAGCAAACCGGTTATGAGATTCCTTGCTTTTCAAAAAGCCTATTCTATGAGAAATAAGAAAAATTGCAGAAACTTAGAGTTAATTGAAAAGATAAGGAAAATAGTCACTCTGAGGGAATATAACCCAAAACCATCAGAAAATAAAGCAGTAATATTTAAAGTACTATTTTATTGTTTTCTGTGAATTATACTCACACACTCTCTTTACCATAGAGACAGAACCAATGCATAGCTGACCCTCCGTCAGGTTTTCAGAGGCCGTAAATGTGCCCATCTTCCTCTCTTGGAGCAGCTGGACCACCTGCCTTTGAATTGTGTGCCATCAAGTCAGAACCAACCCATAGCTGACCCTCTAGAAGCTTGTCAGAGGCTGTAAACTGAAGAGGAGGAGATTGCCCATCTTTCTCCTGAGGAGCAGCTGGTGGATTTGAACCGTATGCCCTTGGGATTATAGTACAGCCTTTGGGTTGGCCCCACAACTAACTCTTTATTCACTAGAGTTCTCTACTGTGATAGTGATGCTGTTGTTCAGTGCCATTAAGTTGAGTATGACCCATTGTGATCCTAGAAAAAACCTGTCTGAACACTGTTCCATTTCATATCATTCTCATAATCTATGACACTCTCAAATCCATTGCTACAGTCATTATTTCAAACCCACCTGGTCAAAGGTCTTCCTCTCTGTCCCCCCACCTTTCTAAGTGAAATGTCCTTCTCCAAGGAATAACCTCTCCCAGCAACATGCCCAAAGTATGTGAGGTGAAGCTTTGCTATTCTTGCATCCATAGGGAGCATTTGGGCTACAATTTCTCTAAGATATATCTGTTTATTTGGCAGTTCATGGGATATTCTGTACTCTTCTTCACCACCACAGTTCAAAGACGTAAATTCTTTTTCTATCATTCTTATTCATTGCTCAGTTCTCACTTGCATAGCAAGTGGCTGTATAGACCATGGCCTAAATCAGGCACACTTTTGTCCTCAAACTAACATTATTACTCCTCAATAATTTGGAGAGGTCCCTAACTGAAGACTTTCCCTAACTATAGTCTATCACTGTGACACTGTTGTTGTTAAGTGTTGTCAAGTCGAGCATAACACATGGTGACCCTATGAACAAAGACCTGAACCCTATTCTATATTTATTGTCATTTCTTTAAGTTTATAGAGTTTCTGGAGGCATGTTATTTAGGAAGTGGATGCCACTCCTGCTTCTAAACCTGTCTTAATCTGGTAGTGCCACCAAACACTGTCTACCATAAGTAACCATTATGGCGTTTGCAGACCAGTGGCACAGTGTTCAACATCACAGCAACTACAAGTTACCTCAGTACAGCAAACTGACAGAGCAGGGCTGTACCGCTTAGAAGAATGTTAGTCTCAAACACAATTTACACTACGCTCAAGGGGGGCCAAACCAACTTTTACGTTTAAAGGCCCACCCACAGCTCATTGTCAGCTAAATGCAGCAAATCCAATCAGCTTACACCCAATTGTGAACAAAATAAAAAACAACCAAACAGTCCATACCCAACCCTCAACTTAAACAAGAGAACCACTTTCCAGAATTCAACTGCTTCACACATGAGTCTTCAAACAGGAGACTTAGTCTAGGACTCCTTCATTTACCCAAGCAAAGGGTTAATGAGACATGGGGATGAATTTCCAAACCACAGAGGTTGTGAGATGCTAGTGGAGACGTTGGTAGGCTCTTATTAGAAAGAGAGGTTGTCTTCTAGCCTGACACATGGGTGGAGACATGCAGAGAGGTCCCTTTTGGGCTGGGGATTCTGTTGGCCTTGACTTTCTGGGCCAGGCATGAGGGAAGGGTGTACTTCTAAGTAGGAGAAAGTGTTTTCCAAACACAACTTCCTGCTCCTTTGTGGAAAGCAGAGAGCCAGCCAGGAGGAGGTGACTTGGCATGGTCCTTGATTGAGGACTGCTGCTGGTGGTGTTGACTTTAGGCAGTGACAGCCCAGCCAGACAGCCCTCAGTCTAACCAGGGTGTCCAGGCCAGCTGTGCAGGGGACATCCACTGAGACTTCTGGGGTGGGAGAAAGTGGATGTGGCCTTTCTCCCATGTCATCGGAGCAGCTGGTCGTCTGGAGCCCCCCTCCAGCTCCAGGATGTGGAAGGGGCTGTGTTCCGGGGCCTTCCAGCTGTGCCTCTGATCGAGATCTTGTGTCTTCAACATGTCACAGAAGTACAATTTAGTTTGCTTCCTGAAAGCTGAATGCCATTTGGCTTGAGTTGGTCAAGGGCAGGTTGTAGGGCCAATGTGGCAGAAGTGCTTGCTCCATGCGGTGCTATTCCAGTCAGCATTGGCTTCACTGGTAAAGGCACTGGACTGATCTATGGGGCAGGTGCAAAGGCACCACAGAAAGGGCCAGGGCTGGGAGGAGGCTGTGTGATCTAGGCAGTCATGAAGTCTCCTTCAAACACTTCCAGGTTCTAGAGGCCCCAGTAGTGACTGTGGACCCTCTGAGGGTGTGGTTGGTATGAGAGGCACCTGGGGCGGTGTGTTCACCTTATCCCATCAGTGAGTGGGTGTGTACTCCCAGCGTAGTGCAGGCTAGCTCAGTTTTTTAGCTTGAGCAACCTTGCTGATCATCACAGGCTAGCCGTCAACTGGCCTCCAGAGCCCACTGACCATCAGAGAGGTGTGTTCTCACATCTATCACCATGGCTGTTGGTGTACGATGAATCTCAATAATTATCATATAAGTACTGTTTCTTAAGCATGCTAGGTCTTCTAGCCTACATTCATCTTCTGTAATCCTACAGTACTCAATAATCATACTTATTTACCGCTGGGTAAACAGACCAAATAAGGAGGGAACTTGCTCAAGATCACACAGGCACCAAACCAGATGCTGTGGTGGTGATTCCAACTCCTGGCCACCCCCTGTGTACCAGTTCAGAGCTGTGCTCCACAGACCGCAGGGGCTGAATTTTTAGATGTAGATCACCAGGAGGTTTCCCCTGAGGCAACTTTGAGTGAACTTGAACCTACAGACTTTTGATTAATATCTGAGCATGCTAATCACCGTGGATTCCCACACAGAGACAGCAATGACCACCAAGACGGTGGAGGCACCACTCAGGAGACTGGCCACAGTGCACAGGACCAAGCTGGTCATCTCACAGACTTTGTTGCTTGAAGAGGACTGTCATGCTTGGAAAGGTGGAGAATCAGTGAAAGAGAGGAAGACCCTCAACCAGGTGTATTGACACAGTGACTGGTGCAATGGGCTTGAGTGTGTCAGAAATGATGAGGATGGCATAGAACAGGGTTCAGATTTGTTGTTCATAGGGTCGCTATGGGTCATACTTGACTCAACAACAGCCACCACCATCACCAAGATCATAACCACTAGAGTTAGATGAGAATCACACAGCTGGTAACTGAGGGGGAGAGGATTCAAATTTAGATATGTACAACTTCAAAGAGTATGTTTTCTTGTACTGTGGCCTCATGGTTGATGGCTCTCATATTGCCCTTGGAAAGGACATCATCTTACTAAATCTAGTATGTTAGTAGCTTTCCTTTTAGTTCAGTAAGCTCTCAATAAACTCGATTCATTGCCACTGAGTCAAAACTGGCTGCCAACTGACCCTCCAGCAGGTTTACACAGATAAGATTCACACCTGGCAGAGACTGCCCATCTCTCTCCCTCAGAGAAGCTGGTGGTTTCAAACCACCCACTTTTGGGTTGGCAGTGCAACTCCCTCCCCACTAGGCCACCATGGCTCCCTTCAGTGTGTTCTATGGTATTTTTTTAACAATTCACAATTTTTTT